>NC_056745.1:876058644-876231144 GCF_019279795.1 Protopterus annectens
AGTTGTGGTTGTCTAGTGGATTCCAGATGAATCTATACATAGTAAAGATGAAAGCATATTATTACCTTGTTATTCCTATTGATAAGCTAATGATGTCATGACTTGTAAAGCCCTTACTCAGACTATTCTGGGTCAGCTACAGAAACTAAAAAAAGTATTGCTTTTAAGTAGGAAATGGTGTTTAGAAGGACAAGCTAAATTAAAGTGGTTACAAAATCTTACAGATGGTTAAAAGTTTAAAATGCTGAATCATCTTATGACAGATGAGAATAAAGAAATAGGCTAAAGGGCCATTCAGGGTTAGTCCCACTAGCCAAGTGGCCTCTTTACAGGGGTGATCCAACATGGTATTTATAATAATAGGAGAAATTTAGCCAGGGCATCAGGGAATGTCCCCTACTCTTTTTGAAGTACACAGGGATGCTATTCATTATTACACTTTCAGTTTCCTTTCCAACCGCATAGGCAGCTCAAAGAAACTGGAAGGAAGAAGGAGGCAGTGAGTAAGTGTTATGGTGAGCAGCAAAAGGAACAGGAGAATTTGGAGAAGGTAGCGGAAATTGGAATCCAAAAGTTGTCGGCTCTTTAAGGAGAATGAATGTGAAAGATCGGTCGAGTTACTGAGAAAACAGTAGAAGGATGAAGTGAAGGAGGACTGTGAAAAGAAGGTTATTTGAACCTTCACAAGACTCCTGAGTACATGTTTCAAAAAGATTTGTTTTCTGTTTCAAGGTCAGAATGTATGGTTACAACCCTCCAAATGGGAGGGTTGTGGGTTATATAGCTAAGGGAAATGATAAATCAGAGTGAACCAGAAAGTGAAATAGTAGCATCCTAGGTGATATTATGTACTGAATTCAAGAAGAGTAGGTGAGAGAAGTTATAGAAAAGAAAAAAATCATATGCAAGAACAGTGAGAAAGGGAAGGAAGCAAGCAAGAGAAGGAGAAGGAGAAAAAGATTGTGAAAAGGAAATTTTTTGTATGGCTCAGAAGTAAGGAAGCAAACGAACTTGAAAGGTGTAAAGTATGGGACACAATTATTGCAGCTTTGGGAATATCACATAAAGAGGTAAAAGCTTTTATTCATCTTAATAAAGAGACTTACTGTGACATTTTGTTCAAGACAGGACAATATATGGAAAGTTTTGTAAAGATGTTTGGAAAAAAAGACTGTAGTCCATGGAACTCTTACGTAGTGCAGACTTTTAAACAGAGAGACAAAAAAGGATTGCTTTGCAATTTTGAACTGAGGTGGATACAGAAGCTTTGACGGACTGTTTAAAGACTGTATTTAAGGAAGTTTTGGGCACTATGAAATATATGATGACAGAGGTTTATGGACTGTAAGGGTGGGATTGTGGGGTAATTTTGAAAATGGAAAATGACAAGATTGTGCATATTCCAAGTGTAATAAATGTTGAGGGCAATACAGGTTTTGTAAGACATAGGACACAGCCCAAAACTTGTTTTTTTTTTCCTGTGGAAAGAATAGTCATCGAATAAGTAATTGTGATAAGACAAGATGTTTTGTTTTTGGAAAGATATGAAATGAAGCAAAGAAATTTGATTTGATGTGTAAAAAAAATGGGAAAATTGGACATGATTGAGTAAATTGTAATGAACAAATACAAGCTGAAAAACAAGAATAAATACAAGAATCTGTATAGAATGTGTATATGATACAGAAAAAGTGTAGAATATAAACATGAAAAACAAAATACCATGCAAGAGGAGAATAAAAAAATAATGTATGAGGAAAATGAGAATAATGAAGGTGAAGAATTAGTACTGGAAACAAGTGAAGAAGAGATAAGCTGGAAAATAGTGACAGGAAAAAATAACTCAATATAGAGAAGGGAAAGACAGAAAAAAATAAAGTGTGATTGAGAAGAAAATAAAAAAGAGAAGGAGTAAGATGGAAAAATACAATAAATTCAAATGAAGCTGAAATTTCCATCAATAAATATTATTAGTATAAAGAACATTAAAATAAGGTTAGGCGTTTTACAATGGTGTATGCTACATGACATGCATGTAATTGTTTTAGAAGACACACGAATATAAACAGAAGAAGAAAGGATGCAGATAAAAGAGTTTTAGAGTAAAAGCATTTTATGGAATACAGGAAAAGATACATGCTCAGGGACTGCTGTGCTACAAAATGAAATAGTAAAAATATTAGATTATACTACAGTTGAATCAGGAAGAATAACACTGTTAGATATAAGGTATAAGAAAGATGTGCATAGACTTATTGCAATATATGTATATGTTACTGAAAAAGAAAGAGAGGAAATGTTTAAAAAAATCTTAAATTATGTAGGAGTATATATGGAAATGATATTAGTGGGAGATTTTAACTATGATGCAAGGGAAAGAAAGAAAGAGAAAGAAAGAAAGAAAGAAAGAAAGAAAGAAAGAAAGAAAGAAAAAGAAAGGAAGGAATATCAAGAGGGTATATGAAATAATGAAAAGTGGAAAGTTATATACATGGGATAACAAACACTGGATTTATAAAATAAATGAGATTAAAACAGAGATTGATTATTTAGTCACATCTGATAGCTTAAAAATTATAAAAGAAGGAATAAAGGAAACAGGTTTTTCAGATCATTTGGCTATATGGGTAGAAGTGAAGGAAAAGAAAGAATACATAAGGTTAGGTAAAGGTATTAAAAGATTAAATGAGAAAGATTTAAATGAAGGAGATAGAAAGGAAATTGATTAATTATGGAAAGATTATGTAGAAATGAAAATTTTGGATGAAAACTGGACTGATTGGTGGATAAGATTTAAAAAAAAGATATATATATATATATATATATATATATATATATATATATATATATATATATATATATATCTATATATATATATATATATATATATACATATATATATATATATATATATATATATATACATATATATATATATATATATATATATATGTATATAATGCTATTTTTAAATGTACAAAGACAAAAACCTTTTCAAGTACGACAGGTGCAAATGGCCAAAAGAGTCCAATTGCAAACAAAAAGGCCAGCACCAAAGTGTTGTAGCATAAGATGTTTAATAGTTACATAACACCATACCAGTTTCGGCACACTTGCCTTCCTCAGTGAATAAACATGCTATGACACCAAAGTACATATATAATAATTAGAACATCACTTCCTGTTAAGTCATTTCAGTCCAGTGTCATTAATTAACACAAATAATATTTATAAACACAAAATATGTTTATAATTGATCATTTAACCCCGGTGAAAAAAGGCCTCCTAATTTAACAATCCAGTATTTTTCTTTAGTATTCAAAATAGAGTGTGAACCTAATTTATTAGATCTGACTCCCTGGCTCTTATCTATCACAGTGAAATGAAACTGGGCAGTGTTGTGTATAATATTGTGTCTGTATAGTGCATTGGTTAATCATTTCTTACAGATGTCACTGTACTGTTCAGACATCCAAATACGTAGAGGTCGGGATGTTTGTCCAAAGTAGAATGCTGAACAGGTACAAGTAGCTAAATATACAACCCAGTCAGATCCACAATTCCCAAAACATTGCATGTCATAAACTTGTCCCAAATTTCTGCTTGTAAATTGTTTGGATTTGTATATATGTTTACAAAAGGTGCAGTGGCCACAAGGAAATGAGCCCAGAAGTTTATCCCCTGTAATGGTGAGTTGATGGTGCATTAGCTGTCCACTAACATGCATTTTGTAATGTGCAAAATGTGATCCCAGTGTTTTGCCTCTACAATACGAGAATGGACACTGGTTCCCCAATGCCTGGTTCAGCTCTTCATTAGCCATTAGGATATTCCAATGCTTGGACACAACTTCCCTAATAAGATTAGTATTACAACCATCAGTCGTTATAAATCTAATTGGTTCCGATTCACCCACATGAGTTCTGTCTTTATATGTAAGTAGCTGAGTCCTATCTTGAACAGATGCCCACTGGCTAGCAGATTGTATGTCCTGTTGTCGATAGCCCCTCACCTGAAACCTATGTATCATGTCTTGCTGAGAAACTGCAAATTCTTCCTGATTGGAGCATATTATTTTAATACGCAGGAACTGAGACTTAGGTATGTTACTTATGGTATGGTGTGGGTGCAGACTAGTGGCATGTAACAAATTATTATATTAGGGATATTTCCTGTAAAACTTGGTATCAAGGGAACCATCCTGTTGTGTAGTAACTGTGACATCCAAAAAGTTGATACAGTGCATGTCACAATTCAATGTAAATTCAATACCCCATTTATTGTCGTTTAAATACTGGACAAATTCTGCCAAATATTGTTGGTCCGCCTGCCACACCAACCAACAGTCATCAAGGTACCGCCTCCAAATGTTCATATCATTGATGTATATGTTATATGTGATGTCATATATAAGATGTTCCTCAAGGTGCCCCATAAATATATCAGCATAAATCGGGGCAAAGGAAGCCCCCATCACTGTACCCTTGGTTTGCCAATAACATTCCCCATTGAAATAAAAAATGTTTTTAGATAATACATGTTCAGCCATACAAAGTAATAAATAATTGAAACCGGCCAAGTAAAGATTGGCCCTCTCCAACCAATATTGGAGCGCCAATAACCCTGCCCAATGGGGAATGTTAGTATAGAGTGCCTTGACATCCAGTGTACACAGTAACCATGTTGGTTCTAGCTGGGTTTCAGATATGATCCTAAGGAATTCAGTAGTGTCCTGGATGTGTGCTCTCACATGCTTTAGCAAAGATTTGAGATAGTGTGTCAGAAAATCAGAGAGTGATTCTGTCAAAGATCCTATGCCAGATACAATAGGTCTTCCTGAGGGTTTATCCAGGCTTTTATGTATTTTTTGCAAAATATATAAAATTAGTTTTTATGGATCATTCACCATGAGTTGACATAACATAGACTCCTGAATAATGCCTTTTAAAATGTCCAATGATGAGAAGAAGGAAAGAAAAGCAAAAATATAAGTTAAGTCAGATAGTATTTTGAGAAGCATTAATAAATAATAAAAACTTTTATGAAAAGGAGAAAGAAATAATATGAAATGAACCAGGAGAAGATAAAGAAAATGTTATATAAGCAAAGGTACTTTCTACAAGAGAAAAAGAAGATGTGGCTTCATAGCTGAGCAAGTTAGTGATATAAAATGAGTGGATAATAAGGAAGTTGAAAAATAATAACGGAAAATGCGTGAATACCCAAAAAAATTTTTGAATAAAGCAGTATATAAAATATATTTAAGAAAAGGGAGATAAAAGAGAGGCAAATATGGAAAGTAAATAAATCAAGTAAAGAAGAGATTGACATTATGGAAAAAAATATAAATGTAGGAGAGTTTGATGAAATTTTAAAAGATATGATTATGGAGAAAGCTACAGGAACAGATGGAACTGAGTATTATATGTATTATAACATTGAAGTATGGCAAAAGCATATTTTACAGAAATATTGAATAAGTGGTTAGAAAAATGGATAATTAAAAAAAGAAATATATATGGGAGCTATGAAATTTATATAGAAAAAAGGAAAAGAAGAGGCTATTTGAAATTGGAGACCAACAATACCAAACAATATGGATTATAAATCATTTATAAGAATAATACGGAAAAGATTAGGAAAATGGATGGATTGGTTGCTGGAGACCATGATTTTTGGAAAAAAAAAGAGAAAGGAAGTCAAGATTTACTATGCATATTAAGAAAGGTGATATATGATATTACAAATAAAAAAGTTTAAAATAATAGTAGGAGATGTGAGAAAAACATTTGACAGAATATAATATGAGGAATTATATAATATATTAAGAGATTATAATGTAAGTCATAAAATAATAAAAGTTATAAGATCAGCATATGAGAATAATAAAATAAGAATAATATTAAATGGGTGGCTAAGTGAAGAAATAAGAATAGAGTGTGGGATAAGACAGGGTTGCCCTGCAAACATCATTTTATTTGCATTAGTTATGAATGTGATTGTAAACAAAATGAATAGAGAATTAAAAATGGCAAGGTATAGGATGATAGAGGGAATATACATCCCAACTATTCTTACTTATGCAAATGATACAGTTTTAATTGTTAAGAATAAGAAATGGATGGAACAAGGAATTAGAAAATTAAATAAGTGTTTAAATATGCTTGGCTTATATATTAGTAAAGAGAAAAGTAAAGGAATTGGATTTTTGAGTGAATTAGAAGGTATTCACTTTAATGATGAAGAGATAGCTTAGGAATAACATTTGGAATAACATGAAGAAAGAAATACATTGGGAGAGAATTATATAAAAACTGAAAGAAATATTTATATTTTGGAAATCATATAGATTGTCGTATCAGAAGAAAGGTATATTTTTAAAAAATCTATTATTTTGGGTAAGATAGCCTACTTAATATTATCTAAGTATGAAAAAGAATTGATTATATTTTCATTTATACAGGGATCAAGGCTAAATCCTTTAAGGAAAGGAATTTTGTATATCAAGGAAGAAGGAGGAGGATTAAGGTTAATAAATCCTATAGTTCATGCAGCTTCTTTGAATCTTTACAAAATGTTGATAGGACTTAAAGAAGACAATAAGAACTTAGTAAATTATATAATGAAAATCAAATATAAAGATGTTTGGGAAAGAGTAGGATATTGGAATAGAAGAATAATAATATTTTCCCTGGAGAAATTTAGAGAATGAAAAAAGAAATGCAATTAAAACAAGGCACATATGGAGTAAAAAGATGTATGAACATAAAGATTTAATGTGGAGATTAACAATAAATAAACTGCCTGTTAAATCAAATATGCTCTAAAAAAAGGATTCAGGAGAGGGTATGCAACATGTTTTCTGGACTGTATAAGAGTGAGAAAATTGTAGGAGAAATTATGTGAAATTAACATATTTGAAGAGTTTAAAACTGTAAATGATATAAACGTGACTATGATGCAATATGGGTACTATGGTAACAAAAATAAAAAAAAAGTGAAAGAAATTGATACAAAACTATGGGTCTATACCTCTTCACTGAATGGCTATTCCGCAAATAGCCATTCATCAAACACTATTTAGCGAAGCTGCTCTTCGCTGATCAGCAAATTTTAAGTAGGGCAAACAAGTGGTTGGCCAGGTGAGTGAGCACAAAATAAAATAAAATAAAAAATCTAATTTTAAACCTGCCAAGGTGGGAGGCAATGTCCCCACACTCTCCTGTGGGGAAAAGGGCAAATTCCAGATGATGGTCAACCACTGGTTTGCCCTAGTTAAAATTCACCATTCGGTGAAGAGCAGCTTCGCTAAATAGGTGTTCAACAAATAGCCATTTGATGAAATAATATAGACCCAAAAATGATTTTATGTTTTATGGGTGGTGTGGATTGAAAGACTGAATGAAATAAAATATAATGTGAAATGGTTATTATTTGAAATTCTGAAGAAGATACGTTTTTGGTTGTGGAAAAATGGATGGGAGGGGTAATAATTGAAATACTTAACTGAAATGCATAACGTTACATTATGTTGTAATGTAAGATATAATCAACTGTAGATAATGTATATAATGTAAATAGTGTATATAAGTTGTTATAATTAATAATAAAGAATCCTTACTCGTTTCCATAGGTGCCATGGGATCTTATACATCAATCTGAGCTACCACTTACTGAAGCAGATGGATGTAAAAGATCCCATGGCATCTCATCCAAAGGACAGCATGTAGCACCTCTCTTATGCTGTACTGCAGTGTTAGCAATTAATCTACCTAGTTAGGGGAGTAGAACACACAGACTTCTGCAGCAAAGGCAAGTGTACTTCCTATTGCACCACTAACACTGATTCAGACTTGCACAAAACATCACTTAAGGTCATGGATCCCTATAAATTCTGTAGCTAAGATTAGGATGACAGGAATCTAACATGTATTTTTTTCCTCAGTTTCAAAAGCCTAGTCAAAAGAAGTTTTCCTCAAGAGGAATAAGGGATATAGTGTTATCCAAAAATCTGTTAGTTCCGACCATAACTTGAACATGCCAAGCAAGGCAGCTTTAGAAAACTCAGGATAAAGGCAAACTCAGTGAGGACCTTTGCAACAGTTAAAATTCAGGATGACTAACATTGTTATAACTATAGAAACAATGGAAAATTTACACCATCTTTAGGCTTCCATTAATTTACACAGCCTTAGAATAAGATATAAAATCAGCCTCATCAAGTTATCCTCTAAATCAATTCCACTTAAGCCATGCTGTCACAAACAAATATCCCAAGGTTCAGTATATTCCTTAACCCATATGGTTCATTCATTATTGGAAAGACTTGGCTGTTTTTGTCTGACCAGAGACTTTTAAACCCATATCATTGTAGCACAATAAGCTGCTTTGATCTTATGTAAGGTCAGAGATGCCCTTATCTTAACATCTTTTATCAGAGCCATATATCAGAGCCCGCCTACCTGGATTTTGTGCTTGATATGCTTCAGTCCCAATACAACTGTGGTGGCATTTACATATTTTCTGTGGACTATATCACCTCTAGACAGATCCCCAGGGACCCACAAACAGAGCTCATTGAGATAAAAATCACACTAAACAATGTCAACTATCAGCTTATAGCCTTTTACAGGACACCCTCCTTGCTCCCTGGAAATCATGTAAGGTTCTTTGATGTAATTGATGAACTACCTATAAACAAAAACTCCATTATTTTGAAAGACTTTAACTACCTATCAATAAACTGGAGCACCTACACCTCAAATGTAGGATACACCCACAATTTTCTACATTTTATATAAACAAATGTCCTCTGGAAAAGATTGTTAACAAATCCACTAGACAGAATAATGTTCTTGACCTGGTCATCATAAATATAGCTTCTTCATGTACTATTCCCCTAGTACCTTATTCCCCAGATAAGTCATATCATAAACTAGTGACCTGCAGCATTACAATCTCTCTACATGAAAATACCAATATCTCTGAATTTAAGGATTACAAATGTACAAACATAATCAAAGTCTATGATGAAGTTTCAAGATGCACTTGCACATGCATAACCCCTAGACATTACCTCAGAAGGTAGCTATAAAAAAAGAGTTTTATGCCCACTTAGATAAATGTATAGAATTAACAGTACCTACCACATCTAAATATAATGAGAACTTTAAAAGCAAGCCATCCTTGTGGCCCACCAACAATAAAAAGACTCTACAATAAAAGAAAAAAAAAACTCCTTAAAGTACACAGAAGATCTCATGACCCTCAAATCAAGGATGACATTAGAATATTGACTAAAAACTTAAAACAATATATACCAAGACCAGTAATTCAGCCTATGAAGTTAGATTATCATCTGAAGCTAACGACAATTACAAATCATTCTTTAGTTATCTTAGGGAACTAAGAAATAACACCTAACATTACTCAGAACCTAGTCAAGATGTCGCCAACTACTGTGGCCTGATAGACATTGTCAAACTACTAACTAACAAATATAGTGCTTTCACCCTCAGAATGTCTATTTAATGCCCAGTTATCTCTGAAGCCCTCATCCCCAAAGATCATTCAGGGCCTTCAACACATGATCTACATGGACAGACTGAAGGCCCTGTCACTGTACGCTGTATCTACTGAGAGGCGACTTGTGCCTGGCCTACAGAGCAGTCTTGCTCCCTGCTTTAATGGAAATGCTGCACATCCGCAAGTCAAATGGGACAGGATTCACTCACTCTAAGGATCTTAACCTATACTGTGACATTAACAAGACATGCTATAGAGACAGATATGTCTCCCAATTCACATAAAACAGAGCTCCTCAATTACCCTATTTAAGTGTAACTTAGACATCTGGATGGGAAACTGTAAATTTACCCTGAGGGTGTCATCTATGTCCCTCTTGGATAAGGGCAGTTGGTGATGATCATAGACTTGCACTGCAAATATAGACCATACAACTTTGTCAATAAGGGAACAAGGGTATAACATGTCTAGGATTAGAAAGTCCCTAGGGCCAATAGCCTAGTAACTTCCTATGCACCTATGAACTTATGTTTTAAAGGTGCTCTCAAAAACTAAAAATGCTTCCTCCATGGGACCTGATAACATACCTGTTTTTTAATAACCAGTGCCAAGCAAGCCCTGGTTGAGCCACTCCTTAAACTATTTAAGCTGAGATTAGCCACTAGCATTGTCCCTTAAGTTTGACAGCAATGATGATGACACTCCACAAGGGGTGGAATCATTGTCAAGTCATCCTCTGTCACCCAAGCCCGGCAACAAGAACCCTTGAAAATGCATGTTATGTTAACAGCAAGCTTAAATTAAATGCTAAGAAGTGCAACCCCCCCCCCTCCAGCATACAACACAGATAAGAATGTTATTAGATACATTGTTACTTGGGTTGTTAATTCCCTACCCATTAATCACCATGTAACAACAGTTGTCAGGAAGTCCTGCTTAGTGAAAGGAAGATCTTCCAGATCCTGAGAGGTCATTCTCTCATTATATTCAGCATTGGTTAGACCAGTTATTGAATACAATGCCCCATTTGGAATGCAGCTCACTAGACATATGCAACAACTGAAAAAAAGCAGATGTCTTTAATAAGAAAATAAAAAAAACAAGTAATCTACGTGCTATCCCCGAAGTCTCAAACAACCAACTAAACAAGTACAGTGGGTCCAAAAACAAAACAGTGTAAGACACTTCTCTGTGTGGAAGATTTTCATTCCATATATATCTAGTTAATCACTGTATATTAATCAGATCAGATAATGGCAGTAGAAGAAGAAAACTTAAACTCATCCCAGGTCTAAAAATAATAAAATTATAATTTGAATTATTATACAGAATTACTAAGTATTCACAAGCAATCCAAGCAGGGTAGACAGTCTGTTTCCAGTTGAAAATCCTTTATTAAGTACACTGACTTAAAACACTAACCTACTAAAAAAGACTGGTTTCTTTATTTAGTACCTTACATACATCTTAGGACATGTATGCCTTGCCTTCCAAGCCAATGCAGACCCAATGATCCAAGATATTTTGCATCTCCAAAAATCAAACAGTTCCTCAAATACCAGAACTAGGGACCTAAATCTTCATGAGCAAATAAGTAAATCATGGTGGAGAGGTAGGTTCATTACACATCACCAGCAAGTTAAGCAGTGTGATGCATTATCTTCCTTCAAATATGAACTGGAAGAATGGATGTGTATTAACAAATTCACCCTGACCTGACTATTCTCACCCTTCTAAAAAAAGAGGTTCATTCTAAGGGTGGGAACTGTCAAGACTTACTGGTCAAAAAACTCAGTGGCCTTGTATTTCCTATGATCCAGACATGTTTAATGACGGTTTAGTTGAAAATGCTTTATCCATATTCTATTGGTTATCATGTAAGTCCATAATACAAAACAAATAGACCAGTACTACATGAAATTGCACAGGGCTTACCAATATCAGAAATCTGTCCCAGCAGTCATGGCTTACCACATAGATAGTGCCAGATGAATGTAGGGCACCCCATTTTAAAAAGGAATTGCAAATCACTGCTGTTACATAAGACTCTATTGATTCTTACTGAAGCACATGTTTCTGAATCATAAATGGAAAAAGTTATCAGCTGAACTCATAACTCAAAGCTAAGTTTTGTCCCTGCAACAATTTACCTACCTGCACCCTTCTGGAAACCTCGGAACACTAAGGCATCTAAGAAAACCCCTAACATCTCCCAGAAAAGTTTGACCTACAAAAGGCATTGAAAGTATGTATCGATACTGACTCTATGTAACTACATGTAATTTAAATTCTTCTATATAAAGTTCTTAAATTATCTAGTACATATAATTTAAATTCTTCTATATAAAGTTCTTAAATTATCTAGTCTTGGCCAACTAAACAGGCAGGCTAGCCAGCAGCCTTACCCACCCCCCCCACTGTCTTCTACTTATCTTCCATAGTCTTACCCCTCGCATTACTTACCCTTTCCCAATTCCCTTCCTCATCCCCATCTCCTCTAAGACAAAACCATTGCCATGTCAAGAATGGCCATCAGGTGGCGCTATACAAATTAACTCTGTAAAGTAACATTTTCCTGAGCTGTAATCTCCTACCTCATTTCGGTAACCTTTCCTAATTACTAGTCTCTGCCCTGATATTTCCTACCCCATTTCTGTAAGCTTCCTGAAACAAACCCCCAGTCACTCAGTTTTCAGTCTCTTCTTGCACTTATCCTCCATCTTTCTTCTTTTCCCCAGGCACTCTGCTATCAGCAACTACCAGTCTTGTATCCTGACTCTCTTCCTTCCTACCTCTGCATTATGTCCACCTTTTTCTAACCACCAGACTTACCTGTTGTGTTTCTCTCACTTTGCTGATTGTCTTCCTCCACATTCTGCTCTATTGTCTCTGCCCGCTCCATTCACCCTTCGGGCTCACTCCGCTCCCCTACCCTACCCCCAATTCCCACCCACCCCCAGTGGTCCTACTTTTATAACACCACAAACCACACCCCTACTCAATTGACACCAATTACACAACCACAATTACAACACCTCTCCCCTTCATCTCACCTCACCTTTCAATTACAACACTATCATCCACCTTTAACTCACTCCAACTTACTATACTTCTCAAACTATCTGACCAACCATTCTTCATTCTCTATCTTTTACCTCACATCCCAACAATGAATATAACATTGTATCCATCTCAAAACCAATCTTTATTCTTCCTTTTATACTTAACTCCTCTTATTACATCCTATTTCCTAACCTACTATGAACAACCCATACACTCCATCTCTTTACTTCCCTCTTTTCAAACCTCATCTCCTATCTCACTATCTCCTGCTACATTCCAAAGTCCCATCTACACTTCCAATTACTCCCCAGCTAAATATCACAGACTAACACATATAAAATTTTATAACCTAAAAACAAAAAAAACTTGCCTACTACTTTGTCTTAAACCTTAAACCCAAACATCATACACTGCACAGCATACTTTTAGATGGAGATACTCATCCAAACCCTGGCCCACATCACACCCAGACCTTAACTACTGAAAACAATGACAACCCTGTCAATGACATACCTGCAACCAGATCTACCAACTCTCTAACCATAGCTCATCTGAATATACGTAGTATTTGCAACAACATTGCACAACTACATGCGCTCCTTGATGTCAACCAATTTGACATCCTATGCCTATCTGAAACATGGATAAAACACACTATTAAAGACAGTGAAATTACCCCACCAGGCTATAATATAATTAGACTAGGCCGCACAACAAAAAAGGGAGGAGGTGTTGCTATTCTTTACAAAACTCACCTACAAATCAGCACCATTAACTTGAACCTCCCCATAAACAATAATGCCAAACTTATATGCTCTAAACTTCAAATAAACAAAAGTAAAGCCATCTATATTATTTGTACATATCTCCCCCCAGGAAATAATATTAACACCATCGAGAACATTCTCAACTGGCTTGCATCCACTGTCCCACAAGAAACAATAATACTTAGTGACCTAAATATTGACTGGAATCATTGCAACCAGTCAAACCCCACTTCCCATATTAATCTCCATGGCTTCTCTCAACTTATCTCAGGCCCGACCAGAATCAACAAAAGCAACAATAAAGACTCCATTTTGGACTGAATACTTACTAATACTCCCCAACAAACCTACTCCTCAGGTACCCTACCAGATGATCTAAGCAACCACATGTTAACTTATATTATAAGAAAAAAATCTAGCATCACTTTTCCTACCTCTTTCCGTACATTACGCTCAAAAAAAAAAATTTAACTCAGAACTCTTTCTCACACAACTACATCACTGTAACTGGACTCCTCTAAAGTCACTACCTCTCAATGATGCTGTACAATACTTCAACTCCACATTCTTATCTATTTTAGATCAGCATGCACCCATACGCAAGATTAGAGTCAAAACCAAACCCGCCCCCTGGATAAGCAACAATACTAGGCAACTTATCATAACCAGAAACAAAAACTGGGCAAAATGGCGTACTTCCAAAAAACAAGCTGACCATCAAACCTTTCGTGAATGTAGGAACAAAACAAAAAAGCCATACTATCTGATAAACAGAACTACTACCTTCATCTACAACAAATATCCAATAAGGAACCTAAAAAATTTTGGTCCACCATTAATAAGCTACTATCCCCAGGCCAATCAATCACACCCAACCCACAGGACTCTAACCCCGATAACCCTATACAAATAGCTAATTCCTTTAATGCCTACTTCACAAATACTATACAAAACCTGGCTGGTCACCTATCTCCTGACACCTCAAATCTACACTCCTTCTCTGTTAATACACCACCCTCATTTCACTTCCATCCAATTCCTACATCATATATTTCTTCACTACTTCAAAAACTAAAACCCTCCTCACCCTCTGAAGACAAACTCCCTGCTGAGTTTCTGCAAATAGGAGCCAAAGCTGTAGGTTATCCTATCTCTATTTTGATAAATAGACCCATCAATGAAGGAACTGTCCCTGATATCTGGAAAATATCCCACATTGTCCCACTACACAAAGGAGGAAACTCTATTGATCTATCTAACTATCATCTCATTGCTTTATTATCTCCTATTGCCAAAATCTTAGAAAGATGTATCCATAAACAACTCCTAAATCATCTTCTCCAAAACAACCTACTTGCTAGCTGTCAACATGGCTTCAGACCTTCCCACAGTACCACCACTGCTCTGCTCTCCTTCACAAACACCATCAACACTAACCACAACTTAAACAATCTTTCTTCTGCACTATTCATTGACCTATCTAAAGCCTTTGACATGGTAAACCACAAAATGCTCCTCCTCATTCTCAGTTATCTATCACTGGATCCTAACAGCTTAACTTGGTTTCAATCTTAACTCGAAAACCATCAACAAGCAGTAGTTTGGAAAAACTCAATATCTGACCACCTTCCTATTTCCCTAGGTGTTCCACAAGGCTCTATCTTAGGTCCACTTCTTTTTTCCATCAATGACCTTCAATCAGCTATCCCTTTTTCTAACTGTATACAATATGCAGATGACTCTACTATTATCTGCACAGCTACATCTTATGCTGAACTTCAGTCTCTTGCACAAAAAGCCTTTAACACAGTTGAACATTGGTTTTCCCAATGCTGCCTCCTACTCAACCCTAAGAAAACAAAACTTCTACTCATCTCCCCAACACGTAACCAAATCCCCCTACATTTCTCGATCACTTCAAACAACGATACTAGTATTTCCCCTGAAACCACCACAAAACTTCTAGGAATTACAATAGATAATAAACTCAATTTTGAGAATCACATTAACTCTACTATAAAAAGTGTAAACAAAAAAATAGGAACCCTATATAGAATTAAACCATTTCTTACCCCAGCTACTAGAATTACCCTAGCAAGGACCCATCTAATCTCTACTTTACTCTATGCATGTCCTATTTATACCAACCTGTCAAAAAAAAACCTTAATAAACTAGTTACATCCTACAACAACATTGCTAGATTTGCTACCGGATCTCCTTTTAGAACCCACCACTGCATTAATATAAGACAACTTGGCTGGCTCGAACTTCCTAATCAGATTAAACTTCAACAACTACTAATAGCTCACAAAACCCTGTACCAACCCACCAAATCTCCAATAATACTCACCAGCCTTATTACCTCTTATTATAACCTGAAACATCTACGCTCCTCTAACAAACTTCTGATCAACATTACTATACCTAATAACTCTGCAGGAGATGGCTTATTCTCCAACTCAGTTGGGAAACACTGGAACACATTACCCGTTGATATCACATCCCTGACGTCTCTTCCTATTTTCAAGAAGAATCCCACATTGTACCTTAATAAAAAATGGCTCTGCCCCTGTATTAACCCTTACTAGCTTGCTCTTCTTTCTCCTATCTCCCTTTCCTTCCCCCCTTTCTCTAACCAATAACCCACTAAAAGTTTTCTAAAGTTCCACAGCTACTCTTTAAGACAGGAAACTTACCCTTTGAAGAAGTACTCAAAAGCTTCCTTTCTTTCCTCTCTTTAGGTGTATGTTTTGCCTCCCTTTCATAAAAGTAACTTTTTTAGCCCTATGAAAATAATCTAATCCTCTACTCATCCTATTATATCTCCGATACCTTTCCTATCTTTACCCCACCTCTTTCTCGCTTTATCCATTCTTTTATTCTAAGCTACCTTGAAAATATTGTTCTTCTACTCATCTCAAAAAAAAAATGTACATATTTATCTTTTTTAGTTTTTTTTTTTTTTATTCTGTTTTACTGATTTGACTGTCTTAACTTTTATGTAGACTGATTTTTTACTATGTATTAAAACTTGGAGCTTTTCTCCCCGGGCCTCTACTGAAAATGGACATATATCCAGTTAGACTAGCCCGGTCAACAAATGAAAAATAAATAAAATAAATAAAAATAATTAATACTGCTGAAATGTACAAATCTGAATTCTGACACTCTGATACAGTTTAAAATATGCAGAAAACAAGTTAATGCATGAAATCTTAAGTACTTCATTCAGCCGTGCAGTTGAAATAGTTTGTGGCCCACATTACATCTGGATATAAAATACTCTGAGTAAAACACATAAACCAAGAATAACATTATTTCTTTAACAGCTTCCTTCAAAAATACAGACAGGTAAAAGAAAACAAGTTCTGCAGGACTGTACAAAGGTTAATGTAGACTTCATTAATGTATACTCTGTACTACTGTCTGCTATTGAAATAGGTATCACTTCAAATTAAAGTAATAAATAACTAAAAAAATTAAATTGGCCTACATAAGCCTCCACTGAAACTTTCTTTCAACTCTTCCTAGGCTGTCTGACACATCCATTTTTCTTACACCCCCAAGCAACTAGTCAATGATTATCTGTCCTCTACACCTTTTTTCTTCCCTCCTCTCCCCACTTTTGCAACGTATCCCTTCCCATCACAACCTTAACAGCTACCTCTTCCAAGTTCCTCCTTTTACAAATCTATCACTACCCCCTGCACAAGCCGATCCTTTCAGATTTCACTCTCCATACAATGGCCTTTACTGACCTTGCATTCCTTTCACAGATTGTTTTTTATAGCCATGTTGTTCTCTGTGGTTGAAACCTGCTCCACTTGCCCTCACTAACATTTAAGCTTTCACTGCTCCCCTGTCCAACCCTGTTCTACGCTATACCCAATCCTACCCAATCTACACTCCTCTACCTTAACACATTTTGGACCTCCTTCAAATTCAGACTAACCAGTCATATCCACGCACATGCTCAGTTTCACTCCATCACATAATGTCTCCACTTTCTCTAATTTAAATCTAGTGAAACGACTACCTAAGCAATAAAATCTCACCCATATATTAAAATTACCTTACTACTCAACAAAACTCCACCTATAAATTGAAGCCATCCTTTCAACTTAACCAAAATAGAAGTACACCAATATATCACATGAAAAGGACAAAACTCCTCAAAATTCTTACAAACTGTTTCCCCCTTTGCTTTTCCTCCTCTGTTAAATTCAAGCTCTTCCTACGCTCCTAATCCCCCCAACACCCCACACCTACTAAATCTTGCTCCTCTAAGCACAAATTCCCTCCCCCTGGAGGATATGAAATTCACCACCATGAATACCTCTTGCTCCTTCTCTTGCGTCTGCCTCTGTCCCATCTTACTACCCACCATCTACACCTCCACAGAATATCTGATACTCCCTCAATCTTTCACACTAAATGTGGTCCAGGTCCAAACCTTTACCCCCAGTCAAACCAGTCTCATCATCCTATACCTCCACATCCATTCCCCACACATTGACACTCTCCTACTTAAAGCATCCCATAAGCTAAATAGCTGCATTTTACAAAAACTAGGAATAAAACACAAACACAAAATTAAGTACCCTTTTGTCACCACTTTTTCTATCCAGTGGCATACACCCCAACCCTGGTCTTCCCCACACTGTCTCTCTTCTACCCCAAGGTAAAAAAAAAACAACATTAATACACCTTCATCTAGAGATCTGTTAATACACCACATTAACTGTCGCAGCGTATGTAAAAATATACCAAAGCTTCACTCATTGATATCCCTCCATTACCCTGGCATCCTACCACTAATTGAAACCTGGCTAAAAACAAACAATAAAAAATGAAAAATTTCTTCCCCTAGGCTATAACATCTTGAAACATGACAGACTGCACAAAAGGAGATGGTGTTGCAACTATCCTCTATAGTATCTGCTTAACTATGTCCCCATTTCCCTGTCACCCTCCCTCATTCAACAACTGTAAACTATCACTTTCCCTCTTGAAAATTAATGACCACGAGAACATCTGCCTTTCTGCCCTCTATATCCAAACAGGCAATAATACCACCACTGTGGAAGACCTCCTATCAGTGTATCTTTCAACAGAAATCAAGAAACAACCACCTTATGTAATGTAAACGTAATTTGACTAATACGTCTCCTCTTATTATTCCTTTATTGCCAGTAACCTATACAACTTTTCTCAGCTTCTTAATTCTCCAAAAAGATTTAACCAATCCATCAATTGATCCACCCCCTCCACCCAAATCTGGGATTTTACAACAGAACCTAGTAAAATTACCTGCTCAGGATCACTTTCCAAACTCTGTCAGTAACCATCTCCCTAAATCTATAAGCAAGCTATGCTTTCATAACTTAAAATGTCACCACTAAATATTGTCAGATACACAGCCAAGTTTACACAGACACTTTCATTGAGGCATTACATCTCTGCAACTGGAATATAGTAGATACCCTTCCCCTAGACTACACTGTGTCTTACTTTAATGAAACTGTACATACAGTAAGAAATCAAGCAGTGCCAATTAGACACAAAGAATAAAATACAATCCCACACTATGGCATACTAAAGTCACCAAGCAACTCAAGAGACTGTAAGACAAAGCTTGAAAGCCTTAGATCCAATCACAAACCCAGTCCAATTTACAACATTACAGAAAAGTACATAACCAAACTAAAAGAAAAAAATCATATTACATTGTGATATCCAGTTAATATCCAACCAGACTACCACCAATAATATGACACCCCCACTTAAAACCTGGGTCAGCAATTAAGGAGCCTCAATCCTCACCACTGATCCAATGTGGGAGCATCATGGAAAACACCAGAGCACAGACCACACAAGAGTAAAATGCCACAATTTCCACAACAGGAACACGCTCTATTTCCTGGGACTGGACTATATACCTCTGTCCACCCCAAATATAATTCCTTATTATATAGTTCAGAGCAATGTGTTCCAGTTTAAGACCTCTGACTCACTCACACTGAAAATAAATTCAAAGCTCACACACTCAAACACTTATGGGAAGCCTGACACAGATTCCAGATAAGTCCCTATCCAATACAAACAGTAAACACTGCCATCAGAGTCAGACATATCTACATGCCCTTCAAAGAATGAACAATTATTCAAAATTAAATATCAAAATAAATGATAGCTATGACCAGAAGCAGGCAATTGAGGTGACCTGGGGAGTAGCAAACAGGTGTAAGCACTCTCTAAACTCTAAAGAATACACTGATTGTCCAGCCACAATGTAAAATAATGAAAAACTTTTAATAATAAGCAAAATTATTATTAAAACATGTAAATCAATAACTTTCAATAAATACCATAATTTAATCACCATAAATATAAAATTAAACTGTAGGATAGAAGTCCATTATTTTTGAAAAACTCTATCTAAATAAGAAAATTTTCCTAATTTAACTAGGGAATACTGTCCCTAATCTAATCTAATCTAAAACATAACCGCAAGGCAAAGGCAGGCTTACAATTTTTGGTGAGTCCTTTTTTGGGTATCCACTGCACAGCACTGTAAGTGACTGCAACTCTTAACTAACTGCCCTTCAACTGATTTCAGCAGTCTCTTTTATAGTCCAGGTTAACAGTCTCAAATGTATTATTTTAAAAATAACAATCAGCTGTTTGAAAAAGTTCTTTTTCTTGTCAATCATCTGTTCAAATAATGACCTAGCAACCAGGAACATTCTAATGACATTACCTACTGATCAGCTGATTCTCCACAGACAGTTTGCACTTTAGAATCTCCCTCATAAATATCTGCAATTAGAAATGTATTAAAACACGGACAGATTCTTTAAACATTTTGCATAAACAGGGAAATACTCAAAATTTTAAAAACGTATTTACATTTTCACAATTAGACATGCTGTCATACAATACAAGTTAATCTGAGAATATACACAAGTCTCCTGCCAGATATTCTAACACAGATGACAGTGTTTTCATTTTCTTCACATAAACCTTCATCCGATACTTTCACATCCAGAACACAAACCTTGCCTTCTATTCATAAACTGCTAAACCCAGGTCACCCAGCTCAACCATCTCCTTCCATACCGAACCAAACAGATCCCATAGGAAATCATTTCAACACACACTTCATTCAGTAAGTCCTTCCCTCACTAGTACAAACATATCCTGCCCATCTCAAAATGGCCCCAACAGCCCCCAGAATATACTTCTTGCCATATAAATCAAGTTCCTACTTACACCATTTTAAGAAACCCAGCTTGAAGCTCAAACACATTGTTCATGCTGTCGATAATCTTCTTTCCAGATACATCAAAATAGCT
The DNA here is from genome assembly GCF_019279795.1 of Protopterus annectens. NCBI lineage: Eukaryota > Metazoa > Chordata > Ceratodontiformes > Protopteridae > Protopterus > Protopterus annectens. Next base: position 876,079,356 of record NC_056745.1, read on the forward strand.
GCAAATGCACTGGCTTAACCCCCATATCAATCTGAATAAACAGATTAAAAAGCAAAAACTATGTCCCTGATCTCTGCAAAAATTATCATCATACCTCTGTACAAGGGCAGTGAAACCACTGAGCTCAATAACTGCCATCACATAACTGTACTATCTTCCCATCCAAAATACTTGAAAATGTATCCAAATGCAGCTCCTCAAACATTTTACTAACAACAACATCCTCTAACCCAGACTGCATGCATCAGACCCTATCACAACACTACCACTGCCCACCTTAGTTTCACAAATCTTGTAAATAAGCACAGGGATTCAGAAAACCTAGTATACTTTTATTCCTGGATCTGTCAAAAGCTTTTGATGCAATATGCCACCAAGCACTTCTTCTTTATTCATTGGCCTTGACCAATCCACACACTCTCTTGGTTTCAAAGTTACCTCTCCAAAAGACTCAATATATTCAAGTGGCAGAAAGAGCACTCCCCTTTCTGCCCATCTCAGATGGAGTCCCACAGTGTTCAATACTAGGTCCCACACATTTTAATATCTTTTTAAATGACATAGGCAGCAAGCGAGGAAGCAACTTTCAGTATGCCAGGATTCCACACTCATCTGCACTGCTAAAATGCTTCGAAAAGCAGGTACTTTTTTCCTTTTTTTAGAGTATGGCCAAAGGACTCTCATCTCTTACTTAACACAAAAAAGCTCTTGCTCTTCAGAACTAAACCACTCTGTAAAACAAAGAATGTTCCTATTATCTCTGCAAATAACCCATCTGTAGAACTTGTCAAACATATTAAATTACTAGAAGTCATTACAGATAAAAACTTAAAAGTATGATCTCCACATTCATCAAACCAACACAAAAAACACCAAAAATTGAGCCTCCTGTGTTATACCAAATTCCTTCAACCGACAAATCTAGAAAAACTCTTGCTTCACCAATACATATATTTTCCTTCCTTTATATTGCCCCTTATTCTCCTTAACATTTAGCAGTCCCTCTTAACTAAACCTGAACAATGCCACAACAAAATAGTCAGATTCTTTACCAACCACATGAAAAAATCCCGTTACTGTCTTAGCTTAAAAGAGTTACTCTGGCACAAACATCTACACTTCTTTATATAACTCAACTATTAGCAGTGCATAAAATCATCCATGAGTCACTAAACTACCCAGCATTACCACACATAGCAAAACCCTGCTCCCCACACAAGATCCCTTTGCTCTACTTTCAAACTTCTACTTAATGTAACTAAAAGCCATAACTCTGCAGTAAATTTTCTATACTCCAAAACAAGTCTCAAATATCTGGAACTTGATTCCCAACAATATCAGGTAACAAAAGCAACCTACATAGATTTTAACCCCTTCTAAAACATCATTTTTCAAATATATGGCTTTACTACTGCACTCCCACAGCTAACTTTCTGGAACTAATGATTTGTATACATCTTTAGCACATGTCTCATCAATCTGACTACTAGATGTATACTGCATAATTTTATTCTGCCTCTAAGCCCTCTCATAGGACTTTCTCCCATGTCCCCTGCAAATAATACTTACAAAAAATTTGCTTAGGTATAACTTAATTCTCACTAATCCTCTCTAAATGCTATAAAAAGACTGAATTGCATAGCCCTGCATTTAACTGAGTATAGCAAGTATAATGCTGCTATATTTGTCTGGTAGTTATTTTTGTAATACCATGATAAAATGTTGTTGTATGTGCTATCCAAATACTGCCGGATGTACACTGTACTGTTGCAGATTTAAGTTGTGTAATTGTCACTACCAACAATAGCCAAATGTCATTCAGTTTCATGTTGTTCTATTGCTGTTTTCTTTTTTATTGTCCCACTCTGCTTATATATGTATCTTACTATTACTCGAGCTTTTCTCTCTGGGCCTCCAATGAAAAGAGTTCTTTCCTGATCAACAAAAACAAAACAAAATAAACTATAAATAAATAAACAAGTGTAAATATTTCACAGAAGTATTTTGAGAAAGCTGTAAAACAAATTAGAAATGCACTACAAAACAGAACAACAAGAGGCAGTTATGCTGCAAAATAATTCCAAGAAAATTCAAACTGCAAATAAAGTGTTTCACAGAAAAGCAAGTACCCCTGCATTTCCAAGTAACTTGTATATATTCTAAATTTGAGGTCGTGTTAGATGTTTTTACTTTGTCAAAGTTAACATGACATCAGGTTTGGAATTCAGAAATGAAACATTAGTTGAACACAGCACCCCAAAAGCGGGTGCAGGGGACTTGCTCCCATGGCCATCATGATTTTTATAATCTTTTTATTGCTTAGAGATACATGCCGTTTATATTGTGTCGTTATGCTTCATGATTTAGTAATTTACAATTCAGCTGTTTCCCAGTTATTGGAATTTCCATTTCAGCACTACCACTGCTCGCCTCGTTAAGAGATTTTTAGTTTTGCTAATCAGCTTTGGTTAGAAGCAGTAAAAGTGTGGAAAACAAGGAAAAGTGTCACTTGAAAACACTATTGTGACTGAAGGAAGGGAGAATCTTGACAAGCAGGGTATTTTGATTAGAAATCATACAACTTTAGTTAACAACTCATTACTGTGAAGTGCGCCTCCAGGCATTTCTGCAGTTACCTCGTGCTCCCTCTTTGCATCAAATATTGCTTGTTCATATTTGCATTATAATTCCAAAACCATGCTCTGTACACAGTATCAAAATATTTTATCTTGAAGCATACATGATGGCCAACACAACTGTAGTGATATCTGACCTCTGTCAATGAGTATTTGTCAGAACTGTAAGGTGATAGCTTAATTTTTAAAGACTCAAGACACACCCACAGGGAGTTAAAGGTACACACTCAAAAGAGCTGTACTGGAGGGAATTAGCTAATTATCCTTAGTATAAAACAGAAATGGAAATAATCTGTAAAAAAATGGATTAATAGAGCAATAAAATGGAGCAGGTTTACAACTAAGTAAATAAGTATTTATAAGTATTTAAGGTTTATAAGTATTTTCCCGGATTATAAAACATGTCCAAATACAATAAGGGACTGACATCTGTTTTTCAGTTTTAAAGCACATAAAACCACTTTGGATTGTGCTATGGAATTAACATTTAAATCCAGAGTAACAGAAGTTGGATACCATGAAGACTGGTGAGATATTAAGTATAGGATCTTGCCTTTCAAGTTCTAAGTTAGTGCAAGCAGAACAGAAACTTCTCAAAGAAGCACACACAGCATATGACAAGAACCCAAAGAGAAGAGGTTAACCAGACTGAATAATTTATAGGAACAAACAAACAGAGGTAATAGTTCAAGATATAAATGAAATATGTGCTTGAGAAGGCAGTCAGCAGTGATGAATGAGATGGCAGTGTACTACAGAAGTCATCAACATTTGGAAATAAAATTATTTTTGCTCTGCTTAGACAGAGTGAGACCAAATATGGAATACTATCTACATGTCTATAAGCATACTTGCACAAAAGTGAAGACAGAAAGAGAATAAACTATCCGAAAGATTATAACCTAAATGGTACAAGATCTGCACCATAAGCCATATTAAGACATCTTAAAGAAATGAAATACACACTCAACAAAAACTAGTAGCTGGATATCAAAGAAGCCAGCGAGAATTAAACACAACAGTAATGGGAACTGTTTAAATAAAATGAAATACTATTTTCACAGAAAGGGTTTGGATACATATAACAGCATTATTGCAGAAACTGTCAAGTAAAACAGCAAGTGGGAAAATACAAGACTGCGTTAGAAAAAAAATGTTCTAGGGCAGTAAAGGGTGGTAGTAAGCTCAGCAGCCTGTCCCTTAGTTTAGGAAACATAAAGTCATGACTGGACAGCCAGTCCATATAGGCTGACAGTTCTTGCTTTTATGATTCTGTGCAAGACTTGTATTTATTGCAAGATAATGCTCCTGTATAAGAGTATACCTCTTGTGGCAAACTAAAGAACGGAAAAAAAAAGAACAGAACTGTTCCAGTTTTCTAGCTTTACTGCAAATCTTCTTCACCTTGAATAGGATTCATATTGAAAATGGATATGATATTGAAGTAAGAATTTTTTTATCTTTTGTTAGTACTTATCAGACTATGGAATAAATTAGACTCTCTTAAGCAGGTCATATTTCTTTAATAAGAAGGTTGGTGCAATGATGCAGCAGTTGCATTGTCGCTTCACAGCAGGAGGTTTTCTGGTTTGATTCTCAGCTGGGGTGCCTTCTGTGAGTTTGTTCCAGTTTTCTCCCATGTTACAAAGACATGCATATGGAGTGTTTCAGACCAGGCCTCTGCTGAAAATTGGCTTCATTCCAAGTCGGACTTTCCCAGTAAATAAATAACTACTGTTAATTAGTTAAATAGTGCCAACCAGCATTACTGTTTCATCGATGTAAAACAGGCAGATTCTCGACTACAATGTTTATCATACATATGTTACCAATGTATCAAATATTTAGCAATACCATGGCAGGGCTAACCACCTGCCAGTGTGAACCTTGGCTATGGATGATTGTCATTGTTGAAGTGATACCCCAACCCCATGTGGAAAATGGGAAAAAGGGGTTATGGATGGATGGATGGATGAATTTCACAAATGGCGCAGTCATGTACTGCCTTATAGATGTTTAGTATATAATACTGCAGATCTGATTTTCTATAAGCTAAAGATTTGATATTGTTTTACTCATATTATTTTTATTTTTGGCTCTCTTGCATTTTCTCTGTCTTTCTTTTTTTCACTTTCCCCATGCAGAAAATATAAAATAATTATTTTCCAGTTTTGTCCTGAATATAATGTAAAACCCTGTTATTTGTGCTGACCACTGTGTGTTTACCAAGCTTTGTTGCCCATTATCATACTATGTTTACTCCTTCAGGTTTTTTCACACTTCCCAAATTCTTGTTTGACCCTGGTCCATAGCTAAGCATTATCCACTTCCTTAAAATTTCACCAGATCATAACTCTATTTATACTCTGAGATTCTTCCTTCTACATATTCTTAACTCCTGGTTTATATCAGAATATTGAGTTTTCAGTAACGTAAACTTCATATAGTCGAGACTATAAGTTCGACTTTCTGAAAACTCAAATGAAATAAAACAATAAAAATTCTATATTTTTAAAGGGGTGCAAGACCCCCTGCGCCCTACACCCCCTGCAAATTATATATACCAACTCCAAGATTATACTACAGTGGGGAAGAGGATAAATTCCCTGAACCCCACACTACCATGATTTCCATACAAATACTTTGGGTTTTTGGAAAGTCAGACTTATGGTCTCGACCACATGAAGTTCGAGTTTCCAAAAACTCAATCTGCTGACATAAATCCCTTAACTACACAGTGGCATGCTCACTGCTGGGTAACAGCCCTGTCATCTGGGCATCACTGACTTCCCCTTCACCTTGTTTAAGACTACTATTTGTTTTCTAAAATAGACTTTTAATTTTGATATGACTTCTATTCACAGATTCATGGATTGCTACTATACTAATGACTTGGGTGGGGGGGTCTCTAAGCCTAGCAAAGATTTCCTGAAAGAATAATGACGTCCTGTATCCAAAAAGGACACTGAGGGCCAGGCGCTTATAATCTACTGCTATCCATAAGGGACATGGGTGCTAGGCTCAGTATAAATTTTCTATTCCTCATCCATTAGCCTAGGTTATGCTTAAATTGATAAACCACAAAAAAAAAAAAAACTGTATGAACTCAAAAGGAACATTGCGGCGCACAGGTGTACACAATCCAAAATTTATTTAGTGCTTTCGTCTGTAGTCAACACAAAGACTTCATCAGAATAACAAAAAGTTTTTTTCAAAATGCATGTTTAAATACACTGAATACCACTTCCATTTTACACCACTAGCAAAATGATTGGTCAATTAATTAAATTAAAAGCATTCCATTACTCAACTTTTAAGGCAACAACAACCCCCACAGTAGCAGTAAAAACGCAGACTCATATAATAGTTCACTACCTCTAATTAAAACCATTACCCAATAAAATAAACATGAAATAGCATGAAATAAAAATAGAAGTTATGTTATGTGTGAAAAATTGATCATAAACAATTAATCAAACCTCTTTTTTTAAAAATGAATTATACTCATGCCAACATTTTCCACAACTTAACATTCACATATGAAAATCAGCCTTTTGAAGGAGTTTCATACATGTGGGGTTTTCAGATGTCTTGTAAGCCAGGCATAGATCACCTCTCAATAAAGAGTAGAGGTTTTTTAGGCACAATGTATAAGGCAGGTTTGTTAGGCCTTGTATTCTTTTTGTAAGAAACCTCTGAGGTCACTCTAATTGCTGCATATGCCTGGTCAGGTACATTCCAAAGAGAGCAGTGTGCTCTATTATTGGTCTGTTAAGGGCAGAGAATAGTGGTTTAATGACTTCTTTGGATCTCGATGCCATGGGCATACTTATAAGCTGCACACAACATAAAGGGATTTCTTATCCACTGTGGCCACATGGTGGTCAAAGGTAAGGTTACCATCTACATGCATACCTAGATCCTTGACCACTGGGTCGACTCTTAAGGGCATATTATCAACATGGCAATTAGCAAAGATGGTTGACTTCCCAAATGGTACAATTATGCATTTCTTAGCATTGAGCTTAAGACCATAGCTTTGGCACCATTTGTTAATCAGAGATAGGCCTTCTTGAAGAATGCTAGCGTCTGCAAGGGAGATGATAACCCCCCACACTTGCAGTCATCTGCAAACTTAAGTCAGCCATATAACTTCATTGTTGGTTCCACTTCAGAGAAATAGATGATAAAAAAAGGAGCTGGCCCAGTACCAAACCGTGGTGGACACAAGTAGTGACTGGCCTCTTGGTGAAGGTGGCCTTACCTATTTTGACCTCCTGGGTTCTATATGTGAGCCAGCTGGCTATCCAGTGGGTGATAAAGGGGTTCATACCTAATTTGATTAGCTTGTCTATAATGCCTGAGTTGAGTATTGTATTAAAAACCTTTGTCAGGACGAGGTAAGCTGTGGGCAAAGTCTTGCTTCATCCATTGCTTTGGTGACCATCTCAAAGATGTCAACCAGATTTAATAGGCATGCCCATCCTTTAACAAAGCCAAAATGTGATGGGTCCAGCAATTAAGGTTACCTATGCCCTCATTTATTATGTCCTTGTTGATTCTTTCCATCACCTTACATATGAGGCTGGTCAGACTTATAGGCCTGTAGTTACCCAGATTGGTGGTTGGACCTCCTTTGCGTAGATGAATGACTGTAGCCATCTCCCATTAATTGGGCACAAAACCTGACTGTAGGATGCAGCTGAAAAGTGATTCAAGTGGACCAGAGAGGTCATGTTTCAAGCTATTTTGTAAGCATCCTAAGATGTTATCGGGGCCCATTGGTCCAGTGTTTTTGACCCTGGAAAGTGCATTGAAAATCTGATCCCTAGTAATGGTTGGGGTAATTCTGGTATGTGGTAGTTCCTTTGGATATTGGAGGGATTGGGGGGAGAAATTTGAGCTGAACCTGTCAGCCAAAAGTTTGGCAATGGCCTACAGTTCAGTGTAGGTGATGCCATTGACAATACGTTCTGCACATTATTATGTATTTCCCTTGAAGTTACACACAAAGCTGTAGAAAGCTTTGTGGTTGCATTTTGCCTGCGAAGCTACTTTTTCTTCAAATTTAGCCTTTGAATTATTAACAATCTTAGCTGCCTATTTAAATTGGTCATGAGGAGTTTAGTATGTTGGACTTTGCTCCTCCTATGCTTGGCCAAGATTTTTTTCTTTTATCGTATAAAAAATATATATATCTCGGAGGAAATCCATGCAACCACAGGGAGAACATGCAGACTTCGCACAGAAGGCACTCCATCCAAAAATCGAACCTGAGAACCTCTTGCTGTGAGGTGGCAATGCAAACTATATGCTCTAGTAGTTAAAAAAAATCTGTATACACAGTAAGGGTATTTTAAGGAAAACTTACACTGTGAGAGACTGGTGTCTACACAGATTACAAGGGGCAATTATGCTGCAAGATACCGGCGTATATAGAGATCACTGCTAGGTGCTGCTGCTGCTGCTGCTGCTGCGTGGAGAGCAGCAGTTCTAACTAAAGACTGTAAAAAAGGTCATAAAGTTCAGATATTCAACACAAAAACACTCAATCAATGTGGCGATGACAAAAAATGAGAAAAACAGGTGCTGTAACAGTGGAGATGGTAATGTAAGTCTTAGCTTGCTATTCATTAGCTGGATGTGAGTGTTTTTAACGATTTTATTAATAAGTGTTTTCAATCACCTTTGTATAGAAATCCAACTTTGTCTAATGAATATTTGCTTTTTCAAATCAGCCACCCCTTTAGACAATAACAATCATTTTATTCAGGGCCAAATTGTCAGAATTTCCACGCTAGTGACACTTAATGGAATGTTTAAAGCTGAGTAAAATCATTTGATTACTTTGTTAATGTGCTATGATTTATCCTGAAAACTTGCTTTTAGAAGGAGTCTGTGAGGTTAGGGCTAAACATAAGGTTAAATATCCCACAATATTGAATAATATTTCTTTTAGCATGCCAGATATGCCATTTAATTTTAATGCTACAAATGTTATGATTTTTAATATTCCCAATTACATCAAATCTATTCAACAAATAATAACTGACAGTTGTAAGAGACTTAGACTTGAATTTTGAATCTAAGTTTGGAGATGTTCATTTTGTTTTCGGAATGAATAAAAATGTAAAAAAATTTTGGAAACATAACATGTGACTAAAGCTAGACCCACGAATAAGATGTATAAATGTGAGAATTGTAATTGATACTGTATGTCATCGAGGGCCAAAATAGTTTGGTGGTTGATTATCCAGTTGTTATTGGATGCCCATCAAGATGTGACTAAAACACAAAAAGGCTGGTATGTTTAGCACAATGCTTTAAATGCAATTGTTTTTATATAGGGAAGATGGAAAGGGCATTACATTGTTGAATCTATGAGCATTATTATGACATTAAAAATAATGCTTTAGAGTAATGGTTTTACTAACTTTAAATGTTTTTATTTTTTGTTTTAGAAGTTGCTTAGAATAACAAATGGTGTGCTTCATGGGAGAATTTATTAGAATATAGAGAACTGTTACTTCAATTGAGACAATGCATTCGGTTCTCTAGGTTAAATGAACATCTGTCTATCTCTAGTATTCTCAAACTAAAAGCTGCAAAATTATAAAAATAGAGGTTTGCAATTGTTTGTTTGTGTCTTTCGGCTTTTCCCGGTTAGGGGCCGCCACAGCGGAATTCTGGTCCGCTAATGATTGGCAGTTGATTTTTATGTACCGGCTTGCCAGGCCTGATGCACAACCTTCAATGAAGGTACGCCTATTCACGCATGTCTCCAAGCAGAAGACGCTCTAGCTGAGAATCGAACCGGACAGCGTCTTACTGTGAGGCGACAACGCTGCCACAGCACCACATATTTACATGTTTATATGTATATATTGGTTTACTATCAAATGTTGAATGCTGGCTCAGTAGTTAGCCAACTTTCCATGTTGCCAAACATTTGGAGATTGAAAGTAAAACAAAAACGGCACAGCAAACCAATAGAGCCAGCTGACAGCGTAAAGAAACAAGCTCATAAAATACAATTACCATAAAGCGCTGTCGCTGTTGGCTACACCTCACAGTCACAGTTCAAAAAGTTCACCGTGTTCTTCTAGAAATCTGGAATACTACTCCCAAGGGGAAATTGTAGTCTGAAGAAGCCTAACGGCGAAAGCGCTAATTTTTTATGCATTTGTGAATAAAGCTGTGTTTTTATTTTATTTTATTTGGACCATTGACTATCATTGCCTACTTGGAAGCAGTATTGATGGATTTACTTCATCCGTGCTATTGCTGACTACAATTTCCCCTTGGGAGTAGTATTCCAGATTTCTAGAAGAACACGCTGAACTTTTTGAACTGTGACTGTGAGGTGTAGCCAACAGCGACAGCGCTTTATGGTAATTGTATTTGGAGAGTGAGATTACATATCAGCGAATGCAAGTGTGCATTCGGTAATAGTAACTCGATGTTATGAGTATAGTTGCAGTACAGTGCGCAAAGGGAAATGTATCCCTTTCCTCACTGTAGTGCGATCTTGGAGTCAGAATATTTAATTGGTATGGGGTGTGGGGGGTGCATCCCCCACAAGGAGGTGCAGGGGGGCTTGCCCCCTGCTAAAACATGAATGACAGTGTAGGTGTTTCACTTATGTTTGCACCTACACTGCCATCATGGCCGATTTTTGACATAAATGTCAAATCTGTTGAATTCGATCAACAGATTTGACATTATAACCTAATTAGTACGCCGGAAGTCTGATGTCATTTTCTTAGTATTGAACGTTCAGTTTTCTGAATTTTGATATTTTGATAGTAACCCGTATATATCAGTTAGATTAATTATAATGAGAAGTTATGTACTTACCATAATGTTCCATGTTAGTTGTCTTCTTCTTACCTTCTTTCTTGCTGGATGGGTTCGGAGCCAAACCTCGGCTCCGACTTGGCCTATTACTAAAGCTCAAGAGCTATTTTCTCCAGCTCAAGGCTATACTATGTCCCATAATGCTAGGCGTCATATACCCAGATCACGTTTGATAGCTAACACTATGGACATACATGTCCCACCGCAAGAAAAGAGTAAATCTATCTAAAATATACAAAAATAAGCTCTTCTACATATATCTCTTACAAGGGCTACCAAAAGGGGAGCAAGAGAGCTTGCTGAGAAGATAATTCTGGTGACAAAAGATATCTCACAAGATACTCTAGGTCTTTCCAGGCAAGGGGGGTGGAGGGTGGGACGCAAGAAAGAAGGCAAGAAGAAGACAACTAACATGGAACATTATGGTAAGTACATAACTTCTCAATGTTAAGTTGTCAATCTCGCCTTCATTCTTGCTGGATGGGACAGCGTCCCTAGCACCTTAGTCCTGGGTGGCTCAATGGAACAGACTCTTGAGTACAGTGGAACCAAACTCAGCCCGACTTCTGGAGGCGATGTCCAGTTTGTAATGAGAAATGAAGGTATGAGGGGAGGCCCATGTGGCTGCTGCACAAAAAGAATCCATGGGTAATCTTGCTTGAAAAGCTACTGAGGAAGCTAATGCTCTGGTTGAATGAGCTCTAGGCTTGGTAGGGGGCTCCTTATGCCTCAATTGATAGATTAACGTGATAAGAGAGGTCAACCATCTGGACAATGTTACTTTAGAAACTGGAAGGCCTTGCTTTCCTTCCGCGTAAGACAGGAAGAGCTGCTCTGATTTTCTCGACTGTTTTGTTCTATCAAGATAGAAGCGTAGTTGACGGTGGACGTCTAAACAATGTAGTCTTCTCTCAGCTCTATCAGTATAATTTGGGAAGAAGACTGGGAGATAAATAGTCTGATTAAGATCTTTTTCAGAGTGTACCTTAGGTAAAAAGGAAGGATTAGTCCTAAGAGACACTCTATCTTTGTGAAAAACAAGATAAGGGCGCACAATGACAGCTTGTAGTTCCAAAACCCTTCTCGCTGAGGTAATAGCTACCAAGAAAAGTGTTTTCCATGAGAGCAGTTTTAATGAGCAGGAAGCAGCTGGCTCAAAGGGAGGCAGAATTAAAGAAGACAGTACCAAATTTAGATCCCACGGTGGTGGAGGGTCTTTAACCGGGGTCCTAAGTAATAGGGTTCCTTTTAGAAAGGCTTTGCAAAGCTTGTTGGACATAATAATGGTCTCTGACAAGACAACGTGGAAATTTGCAATAGCCGCCAACTGGACCCTGATAGTGGCTGAGGAAGAGCCCGTTTGGAAAAGTTCCGCAAAAAACTCTAGAACTGTTTGGATTGGAGCTGTGAAAGGGTCCACTTGATTTTTCCTTGCCCAAATAGAGAAACGCTTCCATTTACTAGCATACGTCCTTCTGGTGTTAGACTTGTGAGAGGCAAGGATGATATCACGTACTGACTGAGAAATTAAGGGAAGCCTGGCTAGGGTTGGAAGTGGAGCAACCAAGATGTGGGGTTGAGAGATGGAAGGGATTGGTGCAGCCCACCCGATGGATGGGTCAGAAGATCTGGCACTGGGTCCATATGGCAGGGCTGCTCTAGTAGATGACGTTGCATGAACGGAAACCAGACTTGTCGGGGCCAGTAAGGGGCAATGAGGATCATCCTGGATCTCAAGGCAGTTGCTTTCTGGACTAACTGGTTAATTAAGGGAAAAGGGGGGAAAGCATATAGAAGACTCCGGGGCCAATCGTGGACTAGAGCATCTCTGGGAGGGAGACCCAGAAGAGGAAAGATTGTGAAGAAATCCTGACACTTGCTATTTTGAGGGGTTGCAAAAAGGTTGCAGCAAGGCTGATCCCATCTTCTGAATATTTGTTCCACTACTAGTTGGTTGAGAGACCACTCGTAGGGCATGAGAATGGCCCTGCTCAGTCTGTCCGCTATGACATTGGACTTCCCCTGGAATATGCATTGCTACCAGAAACTGTTGAGAAGAGATCGCCCACTGCCAAAGTCTGAGTGCTTCCCGACATAGGGGGTAGGACCTGGTTCCGCCCTGCTTGTTGATGTACCACACTACAGACATATTGTCTGTCTGAATTGCAATCGTCCCAGTGGGTAGAGAGTTCTGAAGGGCCTGCAATACCAAAAGTACCCCTCTCATCTCCAAGACATTTATGTGCAGGTGGCACTCAAAGGGTTGCCATGTGCCCTGGACTGTCCTGCCCTGAAAATGCCTCCCCCCTACCAGATCAGGGAGGCATCCGTTGTTACGGTGCAACCAGAGGGGGGAGAATAACAGGTCTGCCCAGGAGCACCTGAGGCGAGACCATCCACCACGAGAGGTGTCTCTTGCATGACTGAGTGATGAGAATGTTGTGAGACATGGGAAGCTGCTGAAAGGACCATTGGGAAAAAAGCATCCACTGCAGTAGCCGCATATGAAAATGAGCTAGGGGGAGCAAGGTGATTGTTGCTGCCATTAGACCAAGTGTTTTCAGTACAAATCGGGCTTGGACCCTGTCCTCCTGTAGAAGGATTTGAACATGGCTGCAAATGTCTGAAACTCTTTGTGTAGGTAGTTTTGCTGACAACTCTACCGTGATTAACACGGCGCCTATGAAGGTAATATGCTGACAGGGTGACAAGGTAGACTTTTTGAAGTTTATAGAGATGCCTAGCGCTTTGCACGTTTGCACAGCGTAATCCCTGGCTTGAAGTAGCTGGTGCCTGGTGGTGCCAGTAAGGAGCCAGTCGCCTAAATATGGAAACACCTGAAATCCTGATCATCTCAGGTGAGCCGCAACCACTGCCATGCATTTGGTAAACACCCTGGGGGCTGTGGTGAAGCCAAAGGGCAGGGCTCTGAATTGGTAGTGACTGGCTCCCAGCCGGAAGCGGAGAAACCTTCTGGAGCGCCTGTTAATTTTGATATGGTTGTACACATCCTGAAGATCTATAGAGCACATCCAATTGTCCTGACCCAGAAAGGGTAGAATGGACTGTAGCGTGACCATTAGGAACTTCGTTCTTTGAACAGACTTGTTCATCCTGCTGAGATCCAAAATAGGTCTCCAGTCCCCCAACTTTTTTGGTACCAAAAAGAATTTGGAGTAGATTCTGGATCCTTGTTGGTCTGCTGGGACTGGCTGGATGGCCCTTTTTGACAGCAGCTTTGAAATTTCTGACACTGCTTGATCTCTCAGACCGGGTGGAACGTCTGGAAGAGGCCCTTTTGGTTGTTGCGGGGTGTAGATAAAGGTGATTCTGTAACCCTCGGATATGATCGACCGTACCCATCTGTCTTGCGTAAGGGAATGCCAGGCTTCTGGGTACAGTGAAAATCTTCCCCCGACTGCCTCCGAAGGTGGACAGTTGGGCAGCTCCTCAGGGGTGCTGGAAGGGTTTGTCAGAGAAAGATTCTCTGCTACCCTGATTTTGCAGATGCCCCCTGCCCCTAGGGTGGCGTCTGTTATTGTTCCCTCCTCTGCCTCTGGAGGGGAGCTCACCACGTGCATCAGGCAGTACTCCCTGAGGTTTACAGAACCACATCTTTCCGCCCTTTTGACCCTTAGGGTATGGTCTAGAAGGGGTGGAAAAACAGACTCCCCCGGCAGAGAGAGTCTTGCCTTCCTGCTCACACCTGGTCAATGTATCCTTCACTTGAGGTCCAAACAGGGCAGAACCATCAAAAGGGGTGTTAGTGAAGGATGCCTTGAAGGGGTCAGCAAAGTTGCACAGCCACAACCAGGCGTGTCTCCTTAGAGCAACGCCCGTGCCTGTGGCCCTACTCGCTCCATCGGCTGCATAAGAAATGAATGAAAACAAAAAAGTCGCTGTTACCCAAAGGTCTGCTCCAAAGAAAATACGAAAGATAGATGAATGAAGTAACACACTGGAGTCTGACCACCACAATAAATGGAATAATTTATTTTCGGACAAGCGCTTTCACGTGTATCAAACACGCTTCTTCAGATCCTTAATAAATGCATTCAGATAGGCTGTACATATATATATACTAAATGACTTTTCTTTAATTGAACAATGTGATTAATCAATCAAACAATTAAACAATTTAAAACCATTTAAAGAAAAAGCAACATTTAAAACAAGGCAAAACAAAGCTTTGTATTGCATAGCAAGTTTGTGTAGCAAGTTTATGTGAAAGCATAACATGAAAAATGCATAAGAAATGAGCCGCATGGAGGAGTTGACAATAGAGTTCAGGGTTCCCAGCTGGGAGTTGATCTTTTCCTGAGACCCCACAGCTGTTGGGTCTTGTAAGGTATCACCCAGTTCTTTAAGGAGGTCTCTCTGAAGACAGGTGAAATGGCACAAGTAATTTAGTGATCGCATGGCAAAGGTTGCTGAAGAAAACATTCGCTTGCCATGCCTATCCATACCTATCCATACTCCTAGATTCCTTATTAGGAGGATGGACAGGTACTGAAGGGTCAGCCAACTCCTTCTTAGTGGCTGCCGCCACCACCATGGCATTCACGGGGATGCCCTTGGAGAGAAACTGCTTGTCTTCCGGGGCTGTAATAAATTTTGTAGGCCTCCAGGGAGTTGGTTCCATAGTATCCAGAGCCGTCCACGCCTTCCTAGCCACCACCTCCATGAGTGGGTCGAAAGATGGGGACACCCAGGAGGTGGAAGGGCGAGAACCGAATGCATCCAGGTACACCGACTTGTCCTCAGAAGGGTTGAGGGCAGACCAGTTCCCCCTCTGTTAAAGGATCTCTAGGATGTCAGTAAAGGAGACATCCTCAGAGGGGGACCTTGCGGACCCTTCCAAACCATCCAAGGACCGAGAGGGATGGCTCCGAGGCCGATGTCGGAGGCGAACTCACCTGCTCCGAGGCTCTGAGAGGGAGAACAGGGTCGGACAAGGGTCCGATGCCACTTGCCCCCTCGGAGCCGACGAGGGAGTCTCGACGCCCGCATCCCTCCAAGGACAGAGCCAATGAAGGGATCGGAGCCGACGAAGGAACTGATAATGGAGGGATCGGTTCCGACGCCCCAACGTTACTAACCTCGACAACCTCCGGCTCCGAACTCAGCAAAGTAGTCGGAGGAGGAACCTGAGCAGGCGTTGGGGTAGCCCCTGTCTGTTGAGATGGGCTATGCAATAACTGGGCCAGCACCTGTGACTTTAAAAGCCTGCTGACTACCCTCTCGAGGTCATGGTTCGAAAGCCTGGAAGACCTGGAGGAGTGAGACCTATGGCTCCGCTCCGACAGCAAGGGAGACTTCGGAGCCGATCTAACCAACTCCAGTGAAGGAGACCTGGAGTGTTTTCGGCTTGGGGACGGCTCCGACACCGAAGCCGGAGCTGACTGAGGCCTCGATGAATCGGTTCCAGCTGGAACCGACGAGGCAGAAAGAGGACCGCTCAGTGCCGGCTCCGAACATGGAGCCGACAATTTGGTGGGCTTTGAAGGTTTTCCGGAGACAGGCTTGGACGGAGAACCTTCAGGCTTTAATAAGCCTCTGAGAATGAGCTTATTTCTGCGTTCCTGCAGGACCCTGGGGCTAAAAGCGTGACAGATGGAACAAGAGTCCTGCAGGTGCAGAGGGCCCAAACAGTACACACAAGAAGTGTGACCGCCTGTCAGAGACATCTTCTGACAGCACGAGTCACACTTCTTGAATCCCGATACCTTGGTATCTTTGGACATGACACCACAGGGTTGAGACAAAAAATCTACACAAGCACACTAACACACTCAATGAAAAATTTAAGTTAAGCTAACTAGTAAAAAGAAGACAGAAATTCCACACACACACACACACTAAGGGGAAAACTGTACTGACTACTGAAGGGAGGGTTAGGCCCGTCCACTTTAAGGGTGGAATAAAAGGGGAAAAACTACAGAAAAAGGGTAGGGAAAACTAGTCGCTACTCTCTAAACAGTAATTAAGTAAACTAAATAGAAAAAACTCTAAGAAAAACTAACTGTAGATACAAAATTTCTAAATACGACCGGGAGCCGGAGAAAACGCAACCTCGAAGCTGAAGCGGCAAACGAGATCTGGGTATATGACGCCTAACATTATGGGACATAGTATAGCCTCGAGCCGGTGAAAATAGCTCTCGAGCTTTAGTAATAGGCCGAGTAGGAGCCGAGGTTCGGCTCCGAACCCATCCAGCAAGAATGAAGGCGAGAGTGACAACTTAACATTCGGATATTTTCATTTTTATATATTTTATTTATTGTGATGTCTTTAAGTTTCTATGACTGCTGTAAATCTTCCCATGATTATTTCTGATATATTTAAGGGCGTCAGCGTATGAGGGTATGAGGTTTATCTGTTTTGATGAACTCCTTGGATTGTTTGGACAAAAGCTCTTAACTATATGCTAAATAAAAGGTTTACTGCATTAATATCTGGCTGAATTTTTGGTTAGCATTTTGCTCCTTCTCTGCCTTAGTAATCAGAATCTCCCAACCTGCTCCCAATTGATTCTGTTCCTGAATGAGGTTGACCTTGTTACTCTGACTCTATACCTTTATTCTCTCCTGTAATCTTTTTCTCCTCTGTTCTTTCAGCCTTTTCCTTTGACTTGTCAGGTACTGATACACTGTATCAATCTGCAAGACCCCCCCCCCCCAAATACACACTTCTCTAATGTTAACTACCAGGGCAAAACTAAATTATTACCCTACCTGGTCCATTGCTGCCTTCATGTGTTGATGTTTGTCCTCCTCTCTAACCTTACATCTCTAAGCCTCTTTTCTACACCATTCTTGATAAGCCTTTACCCAAACATCTTCATGTCCCAACCCCTCTTGTCACCTAACCATCTTTCTGTAATATGAAAAATGTCTACCTTCTACACCTGCATTACTGCTTGCAGTTCCACTGTTTTCTATCTCATTGCTGTCAGATTAAAAATTAATTAGTGGAACCATATTTTATATGGAAATGTGTATGGGGTATGAAAAATAAACAGGAGCAATACTTGTGATATCAGGTGAGTAGTAAGTTGGGCTTAACACTGGCATATACAGAATACAAGGTGTCTATTGAAATTTCAGAAAATGTTGTTGCTATGTGCAACTTGGTTTATTAGTTTTGATGTTACCTGATAAATAAGAACTGTTGAAGCTGGCAGAAAAGGTTACATATTGCTGAATAGAAAAAAAAACCACTGTCTTGGCGGGAGACTGAGGAATTTGCTGTTTTAGTTTGAGAATTAGTTATAGACGTTGATTTTCTTTAAAAATATATAGTTCTTATCTTTTTATATTTATGTTTGATTTTATGATAACTATAAGATGTATACTTTTTGATCCTAGTTCTGCAACCTTACCATCAGCTTTCGGTTGAAGGCACGCCAT
This sequence comes from Protopterus annectens, assembly GCF_019279795.1. Taxonomy (NCBI): domain Eukaryota; kingdom Metazoa; phylum Chordata; order Ceratodontiformes; family Protopteridae; genus Protopterus; species Protopterus annectens. Next base: position 876,097,258 of record NC_056745.1, read on the forward strand.
TCTGGGGATGGCCCTCCAAATATTTTGACTGTCAAGTCTGGTAATACCTCCATAATTGGGGGCTACTGGCACATACAAAAGGGGGGATGGAGCAGTGTTATTGTTGTATTATCCCTCAGACAGTACTGCTCAGCAAAGTGAAAAGGGAGTGTGGCTAGAAGTGTTGTGCAGGAGGAACAGGAGGAGCAGAGGTGATGTTTGCAGCATCATACTCTGCATGCACAAGTTTTTTATCCTTAGGCACTAGCCCACAACATGCTGACCCTACTTATATAAGCTGGGCAGACAATGAGGCATGGAGTATGAGCACAAGGATGTGGGCTTAAGGCATGGCCTAAGAGGATATTGTCATGCACCGTAGAGCAACCACACCTCCTCAGCCATTCCGTACACCCAGCCCAGTGATAGTTATATGAGCCCTGACCTGCATTAATTGCATTGAATGATCCACCTACATCACACAGACCACTCAGACAGACATGCCTATTCTCCTTTCCAGCTATGTCAATTGCCTAAGTTGCTAATCAGTCTTGTGCCACTTACATATCACTGCAGTTGGCAAAAACTTTGTTTTGAACTTTAATAAATACATCCCACTTCTTCCTAACCAGATTCTTTGCATCACAAAGCAGTGCTTCCTTGCCATGCTCTGAATCAGATTTCTTTGTTTCTCTGCTATGTTTGGTTTCCATTTTCCTTCTAACTACTCTCCTTGAATGGCAACCTCATTCTGTTTTTGTAACAACACATTTTCATTCCCTCTTAGTTTAAAGGTCAATATTAAAATCACCTTTTCAAACCATCCCTTCTGAGTTTTAGATGGAGCCTGCTTTTGCATAAAGTTGGTCTCTCTGCTAGGTCTCCCCTCTCAGTTCTCTTACTAAGACCAGAGAGTTTTTCCTTGTCCAGTCACTGTTTTCAGTAATCCTTTCCTTCCTGAATGAGCTGAGTGTCAGCACAGGTAACCCTTCAGTTGGCACCTTTTACATTCCCTTATCCTAACATATTTCTGGTACCTTCATGTTCCAGCTTGCTATCAGCTTCCTTGTCTCCTCTGACAGATCATTGGTGCCTATATGCACTGTAACATACGTCCACTTCACCTTCTTTACAGTGACGTTGGTTTCCATTTTCCAAGTCTAATCCCTAAGACTGGCTTCATTCTAATCTGGCCAATCCATTCTCTCACTCTTGCTAATAGTGTTAATCCTCTAATTGTCTGGGTGTGCAGTCACCAAACCCTCTTCTTTCTTTTCACACTGGCCTATATCTTCAATCCCTGTCCAGTGCCACCATTCCTCCTATCAGTGACTTTCCCTGCTCCATTTCCGCAGCTCTCCCCATCCCCCATCACTGCTTGTTCTGTCTCCCTTTGCTGTATTTGACTCTCTTTCTTATCTGCCTGGTACACTTCCCACAAGCTCTCTCAATTGTTCTGACTCTCCCATATTTTTAACTGGTGCTCACTTTTCTTCTGCTCTAAGTATGGTATTAGCTGCTGCATATTTTCATCTGGTTCTGCCACTCCTTTATCCCTAGTTTATGCTGCCAGGGCCTGTTGTTCCACCTTGGATTCCTCCTCCATGCCCTCTGTCACACTTACTCTGTGCCACATCAGGAGTATTTCCTTTGATGATCACTACCCATGCCCCTTGTCATGTGTCTTGTTTCTTTCTTTCATTTCCCACCACATCCTCACTATGGGCTTCCTACTGTCTCCTCCTCTCCAACTCCACTCCATCTTTCTTTACTTGACTAGCCAATACACTACCATCTCTAACTCCAAAATGCTCCCATGAATTTCTCACATTTTCCTGTAGAGTCCCCAGAATTTTGCCACCCCAAAGCTTCCTAACTCAAATAAGTACCCACATCCTCACCATTTCACAAATTTCCCTCCCACTTATCTTATCCAGCCTGTATTGCTAATTTCTTATTGCCCCATTCTTAGAGCCCTCACTATTTCCTTTTTATTATATTTTAGCACCTAGCAAGGCCTTTTACTTAAGGTATTATCTAAAGTGCTTTGCTTCTACAATGCAGTCTCTAACCACCAGATAATATATAGTTTCTATAAATGTATTCCTTTCAGTTATATAAAGCAGGAAGCAGAACTTTAAAAGATGAAATCTTTTGTACTAAAATTACTGGGTCAATGCATAAAGATGGCAGTGCCATTATACAAAGACTAATTAAACAAGATAAGAATTGTGGGATCTGTTTTAACTGATTGTAGCCAACTGATTGAAACCCATTTGGTTTGCCACATTTCAAAGAAGCTTCACATGACTTGATTCTGAAGCCAAACTACACCAGTCTCCCAGCTAAGCAAACAAATTTAGCAATCATCTCATCAAAACAATTATAGTTAATAGAAATACAAACAGAATAAAACTGAGTATAAAGCAGTGATTTTTTTTTTTGTTCAAATCCACAATATTACCTTATTAGGAAAACTTCACTGCCACATCTATTTATATACAATGGCCCAAAGGCTGCAAAACACTTGGGGAGAATGAGCTTTTTCACTTCTCTATTCCTTGACTCTGTTATCTTAGCGATGTTTTACATACATACATAGGTGAGAAATGTGATGGGGACTTGCAAAACAGTGTTCAGTGTATTACACAGTCCATTTGTGCCGAGACGTGTTTCTCTTGTATGTCGATGAAGTTCATTTTTTTTAACTTAGGACCATAAATTGTAACTTCAGTCAAATGTGACTTCAGTTCAATCTGGTGAAGGAAATGAAAACTTGGCATTTACGATGTCTAAAATCTTCTTTTCCATTTGAGCAACATTAATTGTCTTAAACTTACAGCAGACTGCTCCAGAATGTGTAGCAGTAAATTTTAATTCATAATCTCATAAGATAAATCACACATAATAAACATGCACACAGTTATGTGCACTCACATACACAAATGTAGACATATAGATATAGAAAGCTAGATAGATATACATACACACTAAAATATATTGCACAGCCCATAAGTACATAGACATTACTGCATGTGCATATTCGAGCTTCATTTCAGACAGAATACAGAAATAATACATAACTTGTTATGCTACTCTCATGCTTTCTTTCTCATTTAGTTTCAGTCACTTTCTAATATTATTTATGGTACACATTGAAGAAATAGTCAGCATTAAAGGGTAACTTTGTTGTTATCTACTAACATTAATCAAATGCATTACTATTATTATTTTGTGATATAAGGATTACTTCAGCCACTTTATTCTAATTTTACATTAATTTGTCAAGTAGGAAAGCATAATATAGTTAGCGCTGTGCTGTCTTGTTTTTTCAGCACTCAGAATGTATCATATAACAGATAATGCTGGTTCTGTGGTACTGGGCCATACAGCCTTGGCTGTGACTCAGCTGTCCCAGGGCCAGTCACCAACCCGAGTTTGGGAAGGCCCAGCCAGGGATGGTGGGTGTGACCACACCTTTGCAACAGACTCCTGCTTCATGACAAGCAAAACATCTCATTGGCCCTCTTCAAACACAATCTGGACGACTGGATGGGTAACTGTAAATTCATCCCAGGGATTACACCTATCTCCCTCATGGACAGGGGTGATAGGCGCTGATTGTGGAAATAAGGGTAAAACTTGGCTAGGCTTGTAAGAGCCCTAGGGTCACTAGCCTATTAACCTCCTATGATCCTATGATTGTATGACAGGCCAACCTTGACTCATTCATTTTGGTAGAAGGGAGGCATCTTGATCCCGTGCAGGGCCGACAAGTAAAAGTGATGGTCATTGTAGTATACGGCAACAAAGACCAAGACCTGCATCCACATCAAGCTGTGCATCCATGCTCAGTGGCTGTAATTCAACTCATGCTCAGAAAATTCCAAGACAGATTGAGACGGCAGTGTGAGATTTTGCACATGTCAAGTCACAATGCCATGCTTTAAAGTGTAAAGCTAAGTAAATGGCTGTATAACATGCAACAGGGAGAAAAAAAACAGGAATAAAATTTAACACACATTTAACACATCCATTATACTTCAGTGTTTGTTAACCTAATTAGGTTTATAAATAATTTTCCAGATGAATTTAGTGTGCACAACTCAAAGATTGCTGAGGCAGTTATCTTCTAAGTAAGAAGTAGCTTTGGAAGATATTTGTACAATCCTGCATGTCATCCATTACTAGAATTCCAAACTGATTCCAGTGATAATTATGAGAATTTGCTAGTAACAAAGCTCTTACAAGGTTTCCTACAGGGGTACTAATAACAGATGCCTACAGTTCACATTATATGATTCATAACTGCATATCTGAGAAATTAAACAAAATAATCAGGAACCATTTTCAATGGAAATGTGCATATGATAAAAAAAAAATACTTAAAACATTTTTAGGAAACAATCTTCCTTTACCCTGATACCTCCTTTTTTATAACTTCAACAGTGGGAAAATACAAATGCCATCTACAGCATAAACCTATCCTTTTTTACTATTCTTATAGGAAATTCTGTCTGATCACAAAATGCTGAAAATACTAGTACAATAGCAAGCCTGCATAAAACATAACACTAACAAAGTTTTCACTTACCTCCAATGATGATTTAATTAAAAAGTGCATAAAATTTGGCTTTCAAAGAAACTGTCATTTGAATTCATCGTCAACCTCCTTTTTCTCATTTTCTATATGGATTGGGGTGTCATATTAACTGTTGCCATCTCTCCCAATTCATTGCCACTGCCTTACTTTCTTTAATGGTTATGCTTGACTGTCACAGATCTTTTCTCACACAATCTAACCACCTCTTGGCTGGAAGCCCCACTTCCATCCACCTTGTTGCCTTCTTCCTGTTTGTCCCCAATCTTCTTTACCAGATTGTCTTCTGCTTTTCTGCATGTGCCCAAACCACCATAATCTCTTTGACCTTCTCTGCAATTGTAGCTACTTTGGCTTCTGCTCTGATGTTCTTATTTCTCTGTCTGTCCCACAGTGTGCATCCTATCACCCATCTTATGCATTTCATCTCTATCACCTCTAGGTCAGACCTCCCAACCGTCCCGAATTACTCGGTTTTTACCGAGTTTTGGGGTCCAAATGATGGGGTGCCACGATTCCCGAGTGGCACCCCTTCAGTTCCGATTTATTTCCACTGTCTTTTTGAATTTCGCGCTATTTCAGCTGATGTCATCATGTGCGCGATGACGTCAGCATCTTCGGTGCTACCAGCCTATCGGAATTGAGCTCTGCATACATTTGCAGCTGGCGCTTAAGAGCTGTTCAAATGCTGCAAGTAGGAACAGTTAGGATCCGATTCCGGTCACAAATTCACAATGAAGAGCTTCATTTTGGAGATTATGGCAGGAGCAATTAGGATCCGATTCCGGTCGCAATGAAGAATTTTGTTTTGGAGATTGGATCCGATTATGGTCGCAATGAAGAACTTAGTTTTGGTTTTGGAGATTATGGCAGGAACAGTTAGCATCTGGCTGTTTAACGGCATTTATGGTTTTGGAAATGCACAGGCGGCAGAGCAGAATGGTAAGTAAGGAGTGTGTGTGTATGTGTGTGTGTGTGTGTGTGTGTGTGTGTGTGTGTGTGTGTGTGTGTGTGTGTGTGTGTGTGTGTGTTCTATGATGTGTCACAACCAGATCAACTTCAAGTGGATGCTTGCCAGCAATGTCCTGGAGTAGAAGTAATACAGGAAGGCTGGCCAGTAACATACATGTCAAGGATGATTAAACATATAATGCTCAAACAGAGAGAAAGAAGTACCAGCCATAATTTTTGGCTATCAAGTCTCATGACTGCATCTACGACAAATCAGTCAGACTGTGGAGTCAGCATACAGACTTCTAGACAATATATTCAAGTAGTCTTTACATAAGTCACTAGCTAGATGTCAAAGAATGTTACTGAATTTACAAAAGTATAATCTTTAAGTTCAATACAAACAAGGTAAATTGAGTTATATGGCTGACATGCTGAAAATGCATGCAGGAATTTAAAGAAGACTTCATAGATAAACTGGTCAAGTAGAACAGCTAATACTATATTTTGTGTAACGTTCAGATATGCAGATATACAAAAGAAATAGAAAGCATTTGTTTTAACAATGTGGTCCTGAAGAAGTAGAGCTGTTCAGCTTTTCAGAATTATAACGTTTTTACTAGACAAAGCACTACCACCACCTCACTGTTAAAATGTTTCCCAGACTGCTTCTCAAGGTCAAGGCATAACATCCGAAAGTTGTTTAAAGTGGTCCTGAAGCTAGTACTGCTCTTCAGCCAGCTGTTACTCCAAATAGTGCTGTAACTCTTGACTAACTCACTTTTCATCAATGTTTAAGATACAGAATAAGCTAATAAGATGTAATGCGTGGACATATTATTTATAAACTCTTTGGCACTTTGAAATGATTCTTACAAAAAGTTCAATGCTCACTTTATTCCTTTGTATCACATGGGATATACAGCACAAATGTAGTACTGCTGTGTGTGTGTATATATATATATATATATATATATATATATATGTGTGTGTGTGTGTGTGTGTGTGTGTGTGTGTAATATACATAACTATAGTTTATATAAATCTACTGCATCTTGCTTTTAGAGTAAGGGACATGAAACATATATGAACATATATAGTATACATATGTAACATATATGAACATATGTAGTACATATAGTGCTGATGCTGCAGCTTATCCTTAAAGGGAGTTTGCCAGTACTGGTTCAGTGAAAGCTCTTACTGAATGTTCATTATGTCTATTGGCTCTATAGTCCATCATCTTGACTACATGCACATTTTCCTGTGTTCATATACCACACCTAAAATCTGTTTTTTTGTACATGCTATACTTCATTACTTGGTGATAGTAATGGCTAGCTGATAATAGCCATTTCCTGAGGTGAAGTAAAACACTTTCCATAACTAAAACACAAGTCCTTTGAAATTGTTTGGAATTTAACAACTATAGGATTGCAGCTCTCTGTGATAGTATTATATTGCACACCCAAGATATCACACCAATTATTGTACAGTGTAATATTTGCCTTCAGGTTTTGTACCACATAAAACTATTGCATAATATTTCTTTTTAGTGATTTATCTGACTCTGCAAACAAATGAGTATGCAGTATTAATTCATGATGTAGTGCCATGAGATACTTTGTGTAAAATCTTTTGAGTGGAGGTGTTTCTTTGTGAAAAGATGGTATTGCATTACAAAAGGCCAGTACTAGTTATGCATTGATTTTAACATCATGTAACATATTAGTGCAGATGTTTTGCACACAGGTATTGCATGCTATGAAATTTTGTTGATACGGCTGATGAGACCAATGAAAAGTCTAGACCTTCAATCCTGTTGTAGATAAAGACTGAAAAAGTATGGTGCTTCACACAAGTCTGACTCAAAGACCTGCACTGATATCAGTGTTCTTCTTGAAGCCAGTATCACTTGGGTATAGAGTAAAAAGAGCCTAATGTCCCTAGCCACCACCACTTGTGAATTTCTGCCATATCTTTCATCTGTTCCTCATAAGATCTCTGGTTTTCAGGATGTTTGTGACAAATCACTGAAGGATGAGTAACAGGCATTTGAATTTCAAACTTCATATTCTTCAGAAAATAAATGGCAACAAAACCTTTTATTCCAACAATTTTCTAACTTAAAAAGATCAGTATTTGAAATGTGTCCCTATTTTGGGGCTATATTCCCCTTATTGGCTTTGTCCAGTTTTTTGTGCTAAGAGTTGACACCTATGGTGAGAAGTGAGAACTGAAGTCACTAAATGATAGTCATTTAAGAAGTTTCAATCTTCCTATCTTTCAGGAAACAAACTGCAAATTTGGCATAGTGGTATATTGCTCTGACTGTAGTGCACAGGGTCCTGGCTTCAATACTTGCCAGTGAAATGCATGGTGGTAACATGACATCTATCCTAGCAACTTTCAAAAATTACACAAGCAATGTTTAAAATGTGTCCCTGGTTTTTGGCCTTTTGTGCCCCCCCCCAAAAAAAAAACATACATTGAAAATAAGTGCAGGATGCCTATGGCTTACACAGTCACTACTGTCATTCTATTTTAATACATACATACACACACACACACACACACATATATATATATATATATATATATATATATATATATATATATATAGTTCCCATTCAGAAGCCAGAAACATCATAAGCCTGAAAATCAAAATCCTGAAACCAAAAGCCTGAAAATTCAGAATCCTGAAAACTCAAAATCCTGAAAGCCCAAAATCCTGAAAGACCAAAATCCTGAAACTCAAAATCCTGAAAACACAAAATAGACATACTGATGTCATTGTGGCTTTGCTATTGTTAGCCCTGTGGTGTTAGGTCATGCGTTGGGGTCAGGTAAGTGTGCGGTTGGTTTTATTTTAGGGTTAGGGGCGGTTTAAGTGAGTTAGGGTTAGGGCGCAGGTTAGGCATGTATGCAATAGTGACAAATATTGGGGTTAGGCGGATTAAGTGAGTTAGGGTTAGGGCGGGTCAGGTGAGTGTGCGATAGTGACGGACCTTAGGGTTAGGGTTAGGGTCAGGGTCAGTTGGTAGATATTAGTGTCTTTATAGTGACATATTAGCATTATTTGTGTTTTCAGGATTTTGAGTTTCAGGATTTTGGTCTTTCAGGATTTTGGGCTTTCAGGATTTTGAGTTTTCAGGATTCTGAATTTTCAGGCTTTTGGTTTCAGGATTTTGATTTTCAGGCTTATGATGTTTCAGGCTTCTGAATGGGAACCATATATATATATATATATATATATATATATATATATATATATATTGTGTGTGTGTATGTAAGTAGACTTTTATGATGGAAATGTTCTGAATTTCTGAACTGGGCAGTTTTTTTTCATTATTGGTTCATGCATTTTGTTTCATTGTCTACTGGAAAAATGTTCAAACAATAAATTTAAAATGCGCTCTTCTATCTAACAAGTGCGCTGTATTATACAAGGAATATAATTTAATAAAATCAGGAAGGTGTATCAAAGAACACATGTATGTTTCTTGTTTTGCGTGCAAGGGGCTAATGATTTGAAAACAGCCCAAAGATAATCGTTATCCACCACTGGCCAGATGCATTTTCTTTGGATGTGGTGTGGGTCTCAATGCTGTTTTAATGAATGAGAGTTTCAAGGGCAGAGCAGTTTTAATGCCAAGTCTATTTTCATTGTGAGACAGTATTGCTTGCAGTATGAGACATTAGTGTTTATGGTAAATGGGGCGAAATAGCCAGGTAATGGGACATTGGAATGGCTGCAGGGGGACTCTGGTGCCATATTTTCGTTGTCTGTTCTTCAGTTTGCATTTGAAAGTTGGTATCCCATAATTCCATTGGAGTGGGCGGGGTTACATAATTATGTATGCAAATTCTATGTTAAACAGTGTACAGATTTGTACCTATTTTTCATGGGCCCTGTTCAGAATTTTTATGTTTCCAGGTTGAGAGGTATGCTCTAGGTTCCTCAACTGCTCTGCCTTTACTGCCCAAGTTTCTGTACCACACACCACTATTGATCACACCACCATTCCGTACACCTTACTTTTCAGCTTCTGTGGCATTTTTCTGTCATATACTACTCGAGACACTCTGTGCCAGTTAGCCTCAACCCCTCTGATTCTAGATTTTACCTTCTTATTCAGACCACCCTTCTCCTCAACCACCCCTCCCAGATACTAGAAGCTGTTAACCTGTTCCACTGTTTTCTCCTTCTGTCTCAATTCCCATCTTCTTCTGGTTTCCCACATTTACTGGTTTTACAACTGTATTATCTGTACTCATTTTCATCCATTGTGCCTTCAGTTTTGCATTCCATTTCCCTGTCATTTGCTGAAGTTCTTGCTAAAAGTATTCCTGTAAAGCCACATCATCTGCGTACATAGGGGTTCCCCAAGGGTCCATCCTTGGACCCTACTCTTCTCTATTTTCACCAATAATCTAGCCTTGGCCACCACACATAGCACACTCATACAATACTCAGATGACTCAACCATCACCTGCACAGCCCACTCCTTACTTGAACTTCAAAAAGTCACACAGCAGGCATTTTCCTCTGTTGAAACTTGGTTATCCAATGCCCAACTAATACTCAACCCAAACAAAACTAAATTACTAATCTTCCAACCCACCAAACTTGCCCAAGACAACTGTCACTTTAACATCACAGCAAAAGACAACACCACTATCCATCCTACAGAACACACAAAATTACTAGGAGTGGAAATAGACAATAAACTGAACTTTGACATTCACATATCCATGACCATTAAAAAGTGCACAAAAAACTAGGAGCATTATACAGAAATCACCAACTACTTACCAAAGCAGCAAAGATTTCAGTAGCAAATTCTCACCTTATCTCCACCCTACTTTATGCCTCTCCAATATTTACTAACCTAAGACAATGCGACCTAAATAAGCTCAAAACCTGCTACAACAAAATCACTAAATTCGCCACAGGGGCTTCCTACTGTACTCACCACTGTCTCTCACTGGCAGAACTAGGTTGGCTAGAGCTCCCCCACCTCCTTTAATAGTAACAACACACACTCGCCCACAAACTAGTAAATAATCCATTAAAAGTCCCATCCCTCCAGAGTCTACTCCAACCCTGCCTAACCACCAGACCACTAAGATCCAGCAACAAAAACCTCCTACAGGTCACAAGAGCCAATAACTCTGCTGGAGAAGCATTATTCTCCTGCACTATAGCCAAATTATGGAACTCCCTGCCACCCTCAATTACCTCTGTAACTTCTGGCACCCACTTCAAATCCTTACTAAAATCACACTTAAAAACTTGCTGGATATGCCCTTGCAACCCCTCCCTAATATCACCCACTACCTCTCTCTGCCCCCCACTAACTACCTACTTTTAGCAAGCTTGGCTACTCATAATCCTAGATACTTACCATATAGTACTAACTTTTTGTGGCAGCAAGTGCTAATGGCTGTTATGTACCTCAAAAACAAATTATTTCTGTTGTCCACTGATGAATCACGTCTACATTTGTAACCATGTTCAATATCTGTCACCATGTTTTAAAATTGTACTATGTTCTACAGCTGTTTAACTACTATGTTTTATTCTTGTATTATGTCCTTCAGCTGGATTAATGTCTATAATTTTTAAATGCTATTTTTCTCAAACTGTATAATGCCAGTAACACTTAATGTGGAGCTTTTCTCCCCGGGCCTCTGCTGAAAATGGATCTGCATCCAATCAGACTCTCCCGGTCAACAAATGTAAATAAATAAATAAATAAAATAATAAATAAAAACAACAATTTCAGTGATCTGTCCCTTCCATCCTATTTGCTAATGTTGTCCATCACCAGTATGAACAGCAGTGGGGTGAGAGTTGAGCCCTGATGCACACCCACTACCACTGGGAACCCCCCTGTGAAACTGAACACTGTTCATACTTGAGTCATTGGGTCCTTGTACATAGCCTGCACTAATTCTACCAGTATTTATGGGACTTTAAAGTACCACAGGACTATCCAAATCAGACTTCTTTGGACCTTGTCATATCCTTTCTCATAGACTAGGAATGCCCAGTTATACTCTTTCCTTATCCCTATCTTCTTTTCAGCTATCTGTCTCACTGCAAACTTTGGGTGATTTGTACTACATCCAGATCTGAATCCAAACTGCTCATTTTGCAACTTACTTTCTACTACTCTGTACATTTGTTTATCAAACGCCCTCACCAGAACTTTCATGCAGCATGACAGGAATTCAATACCTATGCGATGCCCGCAGTTGTGATTGTCCCCTTTGTTTTTGTACACTGACACTAGTATGCTAATTCTCCAGTCAATGATATACTCATTTCCCTCCTTACTGCTTTGAGTACCCTCAGAAGCCATTTCTCCCCATCTCACCCAACACCTTGATCATACCTGTTGTGACAACAACTGATCCTGCTGCTTTCCCTGACTTCATTTTTTTAATGTTGTTACTACTTCTTCTAGAGTTGGCTCCTCCTCCTCTTCTTTCATCGCAGGCTGTGTCTGGGACAGTATGGCTTTTGTGAGGTTTTCTTTATTCAGAAGCTGCTGGAAGTACTCCATCCATCTGTGTTTGATGTCTTGTAGACTGGTGAGCATCTAACTATCTTCTATATCTTTTTATCTTTGCCTTGTAACCTGATAGATTTTCTTTGTGCCATCTACTAAGTCACTTTCCAGATGCTGGTAGACTGCCTCTGATGCCTTGTTCTTTGCTACTGCAAGTCTGTTTATAGCTTCTTTGAGCTAAATGACATCACAAAAAATATATGAAAAATGTCCTTCATTACAAATGCATGTTCCTTACAATTAAAACCAGTGAAATTACTGAAAATGAATGAATGAGGTCCTTGAAAGTACTAAAATATTCCAAAACAACCAATACAAGTAATATAATCTATCTAATGGTCATCGAACAAAGAAAAATTATGCAAAGTAAATGTCATAAAACTAGCTGTAGTGAGGATGTGCATGTATTACCAGAAACATAACTCAGATCTGGGAGTTTTTTTACTGACCCCCTTACTAATTAGTCATAAATGGTAGGGTAGGACCAAAGTAGTATTGATAAAACCACTTATGTTTAGAAATTCCCCTTTAGAAATATTTCTTTATTTTAAGTACCCCAATATTCTAGAATAAAAACCCATATTTCCCTTGGCATGTAAATAATCATGAACGCTAAAGATTAGTAGACATACATGATCAGCTAAATATGCCCTGTACATGATTTAAATGTTACATTCTATCACGATTCTCGCAGCTGTGTAGGTAAACATATTTTATAATGTGAGACAAATACACTCCATATTCTGTCACAAAGTATGATCTTGTAACTATCAGTTACCTCAGATAATCTTGAGACAATCTTAACAACAAATAGCTTAAGGATGGGTCATTGTTTAAGCAAGTCACAAAGGCATTTTAAGCAGGATGCCTCAGAGCTAACAAGAGTGCATTGGCTAAGGACATGCTTTATCTACACTCTCTCACTTTCTCTCTCTCTACAGCATTGCAATGTTTTCAGCTTATTTGTTCAAAGCCTGCCAGGGACAGGTATGCAGTAAAGGTGATAAACTGAACAAGACATTGAAGGACTTGATGCAAGAGACTATGACTTCAGTTTCCATATCAGAAGAGAGGGAAATTACAAGTAGAAGTACACAACAGTCTACACTTACACATTTGTCTACTTTAAGGTAACTCTACATTTTGCAGTACAGTAGATAATTGTTCAATTTTGGAGCAAGATGCAATCTGAGACACAAAATGTAGCAATTTACACCATTCATTGATGCAGAAATAAAGCATTCATATACTTTGCTGGTCAACTTGGTTCACATTTACTGAAGAAGGAAGGGTTAGCTTGCAGAAAAAGGATAAACAGGCCATAGCATGTTATCCTATTATGAGAGAAGCTTGTGGAATATAGTATTACATGGTTAACCTCCTGTGGTGGCCACTGACTTTGCAGAGTGTAATACTACAACAATAACAGAGACAGCAATGCAGTGGCGGATTTAGGCTTGGGCCCAGGGGCGCGCACGCCTTCTTTTTAAAGCTGTTCGACATCTGTGAGACAAACACAGATCATGCACTGCAAGTTCTTTATTTCAGATTGGAAAATGTAATGTGAAAATGGCAGATTTTTCTGTTTCAACTCGCCAACACTTTTTTTTAATGTGAAAGACACATCAGAGATGTGATTGGAGGTTGCAGTCAGATGACCTATACAATGCTCATCAATTGCTCCTCCAAGTGCATCTCCAGTACAGTTGAATGCAGGCATGTTGGATAAAAGGTCATAGCAGTTTTGTTGGTGAGATTAAAAAAAATTATAAAAACATTTTTTCTGAAAATTCAGTCTAAGTAAGAAGTGTAGAGTTGATCAACATGTCTTTGTCAGGTGAGGATATCATTTGACTGTCAAATTATGTTGATTGTTTATTTATGACTGAAAAGTTTAAGACATTCAAATGCCGTCTGAATAGGAGTTTTACAATAGACCATATTCCGTGCTTAGCGTAAAGTGATCAAAATAATAACCTAATACATTTTATGTCATTTCATACACTAATAATTAACCCAAAATCACTAATAAGGAAAATCTGGGGGGGAAGACTGAGCATCTGCCAAAACAGCTTTTCTGCCGGTACTAGAAAGTGAGAGAACCCTGGATTCAGCAATAAGCAGCATGAAACAATGGCCGGTCGGGTGTAGAAAGTAACACCGAAACAAGAATGCATCAGGGTATGTAGGAGGCCACTACCCATCTGGAGAATGACTTGTTCCTGCTTCAAAAGTAACAGTTCAATTATAAATGTTAGATTGGGGTATTTCTGTTTTTCATGTCATCTTTACTTTGACTCCTTCAGCAATCAAAGCTACTGTTGAGTAGGAGTACCTCAAAAAGGATGACAGGGATTACCAAGCAACAGAAGTCAAACATCAACTGGAGTGTTGTGTTTTTTTAAGTCTGGAGTGTTTCATAAAAAGGGAGGAGAAAAGAAATACCCTACAAATCGCATAAAGCCTGGCGACAAGAAAATTCTCAGATAAAAATTTTTAAAAAATGCTCCAGTCAGACTGCCCCTCTGTTTAATTTATTTAGTGCTGTGTGTGATCTTTAGCCACCCCTACAACGGACAAACCTTGTATTTCTGTTGCTGAAGATGCTTTGCCTGCTGAAGTGGCAAGAAACTGTGACCTCTGTGTTTTCTGGAACTTTACAAATAAGACATGCTAGACAGTGACAGTCCTCACAGAAAAGTTTCAGTCCCTTGCCATGTACGTCACATACTTGGATTCCTCTGCTCACATTTGCAGGTGGGATTGTGTATTTTGGACTCAAGCTGTCCTCGAGATCCAGACTCTGTGTTTTATCTATCAGTTTAGACAATAATCAATTAAGGATGTACTTCTTTCCAGGATTAGCAGCTTGATACTCCGGGCATTTGGGAGTGCCTTCAATTTCCAAAACATTATCAATACAGGACTTACAGTAGTTGTGTCCCACTCCAAAATCACTGGCAGTTTAAATAGTTCCAAACAAATTGAACAAATGAATTCATCCATACAGAAAACAGCCATTTTTGGATGCGTGTTTGTTCTGGTTATGAGCAAAAACAAAACTTAAGCCATGCAACATTAAATTTAAAAGGCAGACTCACACCCAGGTCGGCATAAATGCATCCTAGTACCCCTCAAGGCTGGACTGCTCAGAAGTGGGAATGAGCTGTGTGACTGACATACCAAATGGCAGTAATGTCATATGCAAATAATGCATGATTGACTGACCTGCAGATTTGCCAGTGACATCATGCGTGCATTGGTGATCCACTGGCACATATGAAAAATGACGTCTGCCATATGCCTCAACTTGTTAGCTCAAGGAATCTGGATAAAGACTAAAACTGGCAAGGGCCAAAAAATAAGGACAAATTTTAAATATTGCTCTTATAAACATAGTTATTAGAATGCCATAATTTATGTCCGCATGCATTGTCAGAAAGATATGAAGTCAATCCTCAATGATTTGTGAGAAAAAAAACATTTTTGTGAGAAATAATTAAAATACAGAAAATGTATATTAATTCACTTTCTAGTATTCTGTCAATGACTCAAGTTAAAAGTGCTAATATTTTAAAAGTGTCCCTGATTATTTTTGGATTTGTCCAACTGGTTGAGAGCTATGAACTGCAATGCACTGGTAATATATGCATTGAATATTATGCAGCCCTGGATGTTTAATTCCTTTACTGTAGTTAAATAATTCAGAGAAAAGCAGGTGGTGCAAGGCTAACATAAAGTACAACCCAGAAATAATGAGGGTATAGGGAATGGTTGGATTAAGGGGGTGACATTCAGCCTTAGTGAAGTATATAATTAGTGGTTAAATTAGGGAAAATTTACTTGTCACACATTGTTTATAATTTATATGCTCTGGTTGTCCTTATACATAATTTGTTGCTCCACCGCAGCGTCTGCAGCAAAGCTGAGTTTGGTTTAAGCTGTCAGTTTTTCTTCTGTTTGAAGAAAAAAAAAATGTCTTTTTTGTCAGTTAGTAAGAATAGTGTACCTTGAGTTGCACGTAAGAAATAGCTTTCTGTAAATTGACCATGACTTGCTGTAGCTGTAACAATGGTTATCGAGTCTGGCTTGGAAAAGAGAAGCCCTAAAATCCATAATTCTATCTTCGTCTTTGGGCTTTATTGCTGTCATGTAACAGTTATGGACAATTATGTTTTTAGGGTACAATGTGTTTTGACTACAATTGTAGTTAGTATGCATAAATTGTCGTTCACAACTGTATGGAACTTTTCTGTCCTGAATGATTTGTTTCCCCTCTAAAACTACTAATGTTTTTGAACTAGGAGGACTTGTGTGACCTGCTTGTGCTCTCAAAGAGAATACAGAAAATAATTTATCAGGGATAGGATGGAGGTAGCAGGAGTGTTGTGGCTTATGTCAACTCTAGTTTGCTTTTCTCTAAGCCTGTTTCGCTTGACAGTCATATGTTATTATGCTTTTGTCTGTTGTATGATAAGATTTTAACCAGTAAAGTAATTAATGCCTGACACTATATTCATGCTTATGTTTCATTCAAAGAGCACTGTTCTTCCTGACAGTTGGTCTTTATTTTAAGACTCCATTTGGTAATATTTGTTTAAAAACAGTCTTTTTAATGTTGCAAACTACTTTTTAGCAACCTACATTCAGCTTAGTCAGAATGAGAAGTATGCAACATCAAGGTCTGATCATTAGATTGGGACTGCAACCTGATTGGACTATTGTGCTGCTGGTGGGAGAGATTTGTGTGGCCATGAATTGTTTTAGGAAGTGGGAAAAAGTATAGATTGCAGCTTACATTGCTGAGGTAAATGTCATGTTAGTGGTGGTTACAGAGGTTCTTCAAGTTTCTGAAGCTCTGTAACCACCATTAACATTACTGTTAACTGTTTGCAGCATATACTGACAAGGTAAAGTAGTTCCTGCTTTTAATATAAAGTGCTATCGCTTCAACATCGAAGAGATGTCAGGTAGTATGTATATGTTTCATCAGTAATACCATCTGCATTTTCCACATCACTTCCCCGCATACCTCTCAACCTCTTGTCAAAAGAAATATGGATAAAGCCTAAATGGAACATATTTTAAATATTATTGTTATAAACTTAGATATTTTTTTTTGAATAACCAGATTTGTGTTAGCATGCATTTTCTGAAGGACAGAAGTCTGAAACTCATATGCGTGCCATTATTGTGACTTCAATCCTCAGTGATTTACCATAAAAGCACAATTTTTATAAACTGAGTTGGCCTTTTGAT
This sequence comes from Protopterus annectens, assembly GCF_019279795.1. Lineage (NCBI taxonomy): Eukaryota > Metazoa > Chordata > Ceratodontiformes > Protopteridae > Protopterus > Protopterus annectens. Next base: position 876,114,625 of record NC_056745.1, read on the forward strand.
GGCTAGCCTTTCACAGACAGTAGATGTAAATACATGTAAATGCTGTGTTTGTATATACCACTGATGTTTCTCTTAATTTCCGTACATATCCTACAGCTCCTCAGAATTTAGCAGAACATCTCTGATTTTGTCTTTTTCCTGTGAACCTTATGAAATTTTTTGATTTTTTTTTTTTTTGGTAAATCTGTAACGATTATAGTAAGTCAATAAATCCAGATAGTAGAATTGTATGGTTGTTATTCTTTAGAAAATGCATTTCATGCACATTTTGTTCTAACTTTTTAAGGGAATTAGAGTATTTTAAAATTATCCATGATTTTGAGCCCTTTTCAGTGTCCTGGAATCTGCAAAAGGAGAAATTGAAATTGTGAGTTCAGAGACCCTTCGTTATTTTTCTTTTTCTAAATCAGGACTTGAAAGAAGGCACCAAAGCGGCACAGTTGAGACCCTTGTGGCATACTACTATAAGTTCTGCATTAATACGTTTTGCATTAAGTCCTTCAAAATTTTTAGTACTAAATTAAATCTTTCTCAGACCATGATATTATTTTACAATCATATGAATGCATTCTGTGCTTCTCTTCCTTTAATAATGGAACAAGTATATAATCTCAGAAGGCGTAGAACAGATTCATATGAATGTAAAAATATCAGGCTGTTAGAAAGTTTCATTTTAAAAAGTGCCAGTACTTTGAAGAAATTAAAGGAAATGACTGTAGGTATTCAGAAGGCCTATTATGTACAATAAGGGGAATAAAGAGCAATAGTGTTAAAATAGTCAAAGTGAAGGTAACTGTTTTATTAATGTGCATGCAACACTACATTTGTTAGAGGTTTTCTCTGTTGTACTATGTGACTTTTATGTCATACAGATAGATGTATTTGTTAGTTGTCTGGGGTTACCTTAGTATGGTGAGTTTTGGTTACAGCAGAATAAACATGCAAGCTAACTATCAAATGATTAAAACAAACTGGAGAAAGTAACTGGGTTTATTGAGTAAAGACTGTTGGGATGTTTCTAAAATAAGATATTTATTAAATGGCCATGGCTAGACATAAGTAAGACACTTACACTAGAACTGGCTACCTCTAGTTGGATAAAGATATAGTGCCTAAAAGTTTAAGAGGTGGAGACTTGAATAATAAGCTAGAAGTAAGTGAGTTTAAGTGGATTGTTCACTTGAAGGCAGATTGTGAACCTGGAATTAATGCGGCCATTAGTATTAAGCCTATTTTAGACATGAAACAAATATGTTTAAAGTGATCAAATTTATAAGCAGATATGTGCATATTTATTTAGTTTTATATACATGTATTTTTAGAGTATTTGCCAAAGAATGATTTTTGGTTTCTTGCAACATTTTTTAAAGAAATATACTATTGTACTGTGTTTTTAACTTTTGTAATTGACTAATTGAAAATGACGTGATTAGGGGCTGTGTCTTGTGACTTTATTTGAATGTCTTATATAATGGATTGATTGTTTTTTCTGTTATCTTCACACTGAAGAAGGGTGATACTCAAAAGCTTTGTGCTGGTTTGAATAAATTCGAGTGGTGTTTCCAGAGTCTGAAGTTTTTTCCTGGCTGTTTTTAGTGTAGTTCTGCAAACTTGGTTAACCACAAGTATTTGAGCTGTTGTTTGCTGCTACCTCTAGTTGGAACACAGAATGAAAATGGGTAGATACTAAGGGAGTGTTAGAAAAACCATTAAGGAAAGGGACTGGAAACACGAATTTTAAAGTTAAATGTACTGTGTCTATGAGAGAAGGGCTTGGTTAAAGATTAAGATGCAGAAAAGGAAAACATGCCATAGTGGACAACATTTCCTAATCTTTAGTTCTTAGAATACTTTCTGCAGCTTTATGAATATAATATTAACTAAGTGTGGTAATACTCTGTATAGTTGTTTAGATAGCTGGGGAAGAAGATGATAACTGGGAGTATGTTTTTGGATTGTGATCAGCTGGCAGACTTTACAAATTCACTACAGAATATAGTCAGTAAAGTTGGGGAGCAAATGGCTGTAACAAAGGAAATGATTATTTTGGAACACAGGGTCAGAATTGCCTAGATATGGAAAAGCCTTATTAAGATTACTACTATTCACTGCCAAAAAAGCAATAACCAGAAAATGGAAATCAAAATCTAAACCAACTATGTTTGACGTACTGAATATTGTAAGACATAAAAGAACTGGAAGTGGGATCTTTAGAGGAGGGAAGAAGCAAAGTATATATAAATACATGGAATTTGCTGGAACAATACATGCAAAACATACAAGAGGAGGAGTGAGGTGTAAAGGAAGGCAGAAAATGAGCAATTTATGTAATGCTGGACGAAGTGAGAGTTGTTGCAAAGGAAGAAAGCATAGCTGTAATATATAATGACTGTAAATGAAAATATTTAATGTGGTTTGTTTACTTTTCAATTAATGTTTGTATGCCTATGTATTAAGTGATAATTTAATAAAGGTTTAAAAATATATTCCTCTATATCACACACATGTATGTGAAATGCATTTATGTGTGAGAGTATACACACAAAGGAGGACAAGGGTGGATATGTTAAAGGATACTGAAATTTAAAATTAAAATTACCAAATGACAGAAAGATGCAGTTATTGAAGCTATAAAATTTGAACAACACAGTGGAAGACAGAGATACATTTCAATTTCCAGCTGCTGAAGATGTAATCCATCAAGACTGGAGTCATAAAGTTCCATTTTTGAGCAAATGTATTATTCATTTTTGCAAATTTAGTAAGACCCATATAGCACATGTATTAACAGTGAGACAGGTGCTTTGGCCTTTTTCAAATTTGATGGTGGTCAATATAAGCCTCAGAAGTAATGAGGGACATTGTTTATGATGTTTATTGTCTTAATCTACAAACCTATATTGGCACTCACTGGGATACAAGCAGCTCAGTGTCAGACACAGTGAAATGTGCAGTGAATGTGGTGTAGAAGAAAGACACTTTATTGCGGATTATAGATCTGACACTGGATGAATGAATGCCTGTCTCAGCACATGATAAAGCCTTCCATTTTCTATTTTGTTTAGTTTGAATCATAAGGTTCTGTAGTTGGTTAAGATATGGTAAGAGATCTTGATGATAGTTGCAAAGATGTTAAACTTTGAAGTTGCTATCTTGCATTATAAATCTTTACTTCTGTGGAACTGCACAAGAATACATATATTCACAGAGATAAACTCATTTAGTAGGGGGTAAGATGAGTGTTGTGCATTAAATCCTCATAGGGAGGGTGTGTTACATGTTTCACCAATGTTACAGATATCAATATTTTCTAGGGTAATAAAGGCTTCTAAGCATCACACACTTCCTGGTAGTTGATGGAATGGTAGCCCTTTCTGCTTTGGTAACTGCCCCTTCCATGGTCCAGATAGTCCTTAATGGCAAAATGTGTGCAGTGTGTTACACAAAGTACCTCAGGAAAATGTACCATCTTGTACAAGGCACTTGTGGTTTAAATTTTCTTCTGTGGCAAAACAGGGAGATAAATACACATATCCTCATTTGCCAAAAATATGTCAAGAAACTGATGTACTATACTGAAGGGAGAAGCCTGAGAAACACCCAGCACATCCCCACTTTGTCTCTAGAAGGTCACTGTGGCATGTATGGTGGCAGTTACACCCTGGTGTCCACAGGTATAGGAAGACCAATCATCTTCACCAGTCCTTCTCTGTGGGCTATAAAAAGTCAGAAAAGTTCATACTATATTTCTGTCCACTTGAAAGCTATCAAGAATTTCTTGCCTGGCAAAATTGAAATGATGCATTCTTTGCCTATATCTGCACCTTCATGGCTAGGAAGTGCCACTGGACACACTTGATTATGGCATGGCCTAGATAAGCAGTTCACTAAGGAGAAAGAGCCAAGCTAGAAGATACAGCAAGCATATGGATTGCAAAGTAGGTAAAAGAAGTAGTAGTTCATCTGTTATAATCCATTAGTGCACAGTGGTGAAATATATAAAAACAATTATGAATCATGCAGAGGTGAGAAAGCTACCTTACTTACATAAGAAGATCATAGAATCAAAGGCGGTTACTAGGCTAATGGCCCCAGGGCCCTTACAAGCCTAGCCAAGTTCAACCCATGTTGCCAAGGGTGTCTGGTTCTAGCAGGCAATATCAGCACCTATTGACCCTGTCCAAAAGGGACACAAGTAGAACCCCCGTGGTGAATTTCCATTTACCGATCCAATCATCCAAATTGTGCTTAAAAAGGGTCAATGAAGGGCTTTGTTTAACATGAAGAGGAAGCTTGTTCCAAAGGCTCTGTGAGACAAATCTGTCTCTCCAGCAACTTCTGTTGATGTCGCATACCAGGTTATGGCCCTTGGAGTGAGTGACCTGTGTGCCATTTGACTTCTGAATGTGCAGCATTTCCATTAAAGCTGGGTCAAAGATTGCTCTATATGCAAGGCACAGGTCGCCTCTCAGCAGTCTGTATGACACAGAGTAAAGTGATAATGATTTCAGTCTATTCGCATAAGACAGATTTTGAAGACCTTGAATTTTCCTTGTAAGTAACCTTTGTGGTTTCTCCAATTGCTGCAGGTGTTTGGAAAGGAACATACCAAAGAGAGAATTGTACTCTATTATTGGTCTGATGAGGGGAGAGTACATGGGGAGTATAAGTTATAGAATTATCAGTCAGCTCTCATCTTCATATCATTATAACCTCATTTGCCTAAACTGTTGCTCAACATATTAAATCTGCTTTACATAAGTATTTCTATTTAAGACTTCAAAAGTCAACTGAGTTTCAAAGTGTTGCATGGCATCAGATGAAACCTTCAGTGTTGTTGAAGAAAATTTTTTGGACTGTTACTGTTAAGTTGCACATCTCGAGAAAGATTTGGTGTTATTTATGTTGCTATTTATACCATTAAGCATATATTTCATATTTCTATACATATCTCAGGAATTTTTTGTTGTCATGCTATAATTTATGTCTAGGTTGTACGGTTTCAAGACATGACAATTTGTGAAAGTTTAGCAAAATTATAATTCTGTGTCTGTACACATTATAATATACCACAGCATTTATGAAAAAATATTAATGTAGTATTACCTCAATAAAGAATACTTCTTACTGATAGCATTGCTTTTTTTTATACATTTTAATATCTTTCCTAGCTGGCAAAATATTTATGCTTTTTAAGTTTTATTTTTTCAGAAAATGCTGTGTAATGCAAGGATGTGTGTTGGCTGCTACAGGTGTGACTTTACACACTGCATAGATATTTATGAATTATGTATTTTGGATGTAATCACAGTTATTACAAATAATAAAATAAAAAGGAAGTGTACTGTGGAATTTGTCATACTTCTGATGAAGCATTCAGTGACACCGAAAAGTATATTGAAAATTATAACAGTTTTGTTTGGGTCAGAATGGGAAGATGTACTGTAATCTTAGACAATGATCTCTGAAATTTCCTAGACAGCAATGCAGACCTTGGCTAGCAAATGCTCAGCCTCCAAACAGACCTGAACAAAATCTGCTGAGGCCCTAAAAACAGAAAATCACCACAAGAAGTAACCTGCCCACTTTGCTACACTACACTGAAATGCAGTACACTACTGAAGAAATTTAAGACCAGAAGATGTTATGGGGACTTACTTATCAACATTTGAAATAATAGTAGTCACTGAATCAGGTGTGCCTGATGACACAGAGAACATTGTAAATACGTGCAATGCCATCAGAGAAGTCAGAGTACTATCACCAAAGAAGTCATCTACTCTACAGGCAACACAAAATGTCAGAATTGGAATAACAGGCAGGCTTGCCATTGAATTATAAAATGAGGTGAACGTAAGACTGTTAATGTTCTGCCCTGGTAATTCTGAAGTCACAGCAAACACTATCTAGCAACAGCCTAAGATATGGCATTACAGAGGAATGTCATCACATGGACATTACCACAATAAGATCAACAATATTCTTGCCAGTAAGAGATGAAAGAGTTGTATACAGTCAGCAAAATCAAGATCCAGAGCTAACTGGAGCTCAGACCATCAGTCTTACTGCTGAGTTTAAACTTACAAAAAACAAGAAAAATTACTTGGCCAGTGAAATTTGAACTGAGTAATATCACCAAACAAACATCTATTGGAGGTAAAGAACAAATATAAGGGATTTGACATGGTGGACAGAATGCATGAAGAACTATGGACAGAATTTTGAGATATTAACCGGGAAGTGGCAAAAATAATTTTAAATAGAAAGAAGGTTAAGAAGACAAAATGGCTGGAAGGTTTTAGAAGTGACTGAAGAAAGAAGGATATCTAAAGACAAAAGGGATATGGTATGTTGTGTCAAACTTTAATACAGATTATCATAAATAATAGCAAGAGTAGATAAGAAGGGATGTATAAATGAAAAATGAAATAACTGGAAGAAGGCAATAAAATGTAAATGACAAGAGATCTGTTCAAGAAGATGAATTATATTAACAGAAACTTCCAGGTAAAACTGAACATGACAAAAGGCACAAATGGGAGGAACCTGACAGAAACAGAGAAGTACCACCACTGAAGTCAGTTGCTCTACACACAGCATATTAAGTTGACAAGAAGGATATCAATATCACTGACACATACAATGATGTGTTCTCTAACTACAGCAAACATCCTGGAGAGTGAAGTTAAATGATCACTAGATAGCATTGCTAATAAGTCTGAAGCAGCTGAATTCTTTAAAATCCTACAGAATGATAATGTAACATTGCTGCAATTAAGCTGCTAGCAACTATGGAAAATGGGACAGTAGTCATTGCATTGGAAAATGTCAGTTGATATTCCATTTCCAAAAATAGGCAATGCTACAAGGTTGTTCAAATTAACAGTTGAACTTGTAGAAAGTACTGCATTTCCTAAATCATTTCCCCAAAGCTGTAGGTGGGGTGACTGCATTCCAAGCGGAGTGCAAGTTAGGTATGGCACAGGTTCGCTGTCAAGGAAGCCATGAGTTGGGAGAGGAAATTATTTAGATTCAGATGACCGTGAACTTGGAAAACACTGAAGTTAAAGAGAGCAATTTCAAGTGTTGCTGGACTATGACTTGATAAAGAAGACCAGCAACACTGGCATTTTTGAACTCCTAGAGACAGGCATTGGGCACCCATTCTTGAACTTGTAGAAAGGAGAGAAATAAAGATACAGCAGGACATCTTGTTATTAAAGACTTATAACAGAAAATGAATTGTGCTTAAAACCAGTGGAAGGGCAGTGAACTATCCAAAAACATTATGCTCTGCTTAGGAAAGCTTTATAAGTTTAGTGATTTTTGGTACTTCAGTTAAATGAAGGTTATATTAATTTATCCAAGCCTCTGTGCCTGTGGTTTATATTTGATTTTACATGACAATAAAGTACATTTTGACTTACAATCCTATCTAAAATGCTGCAGTGGATACAATACTTTTTGTACATTGCACATGACTAAACTGAGTATTTGCTTTTTACAATTTTTCATAACATCTACTTCCTTAATTGCTGTGTTACTTTTACTTAACTGAACTTCACTGTTTCCAGATAAATAATAATTTACTTTCAAAACAATTACTTAAATCTTTCACTGTGGCCTCTTACCTTAAGCAGGACTCTTTCTTACCTTGTAACAGTGCCTATGCCCACTGCCATGGAAGGAGACTGTGACTTGGCATGGGCAACCAATCATCTCTTCCAGGCATGTGTTGAAAAACTTGTACTATCTGTATATGTGCTGTGTGCGCTGCACAGGAATAACCTGTTTCTACAACCACATCCATTGCAAAATTGTGTGCAACTGAATGTATATTGCTGTCTTTTCACACACGATGTCAGAGCTTCTTAAGATGATCTTTCCACACCCACCAAACCCAGTGTCCCACTTTCCCACTCCCACCCTGGTACTCAACTAACCAGATTGTGCCCCCCTTTTATAGATTCCTGGATCTGCCATTGCAATGTGTCAGAAATCAAGAGTGTTATATGTAGACGCACGTATGTATGATACATGACAGACATCACTGCATATGACACCACTCAGATAGTGAGCTTGACCAATTACTTGCAAGCCTGGAATCTCACAACCTCTGCCCACCCTACTAGAAACCTCTGGATTTGTTTCTTAACAAGAACAGCCACTAAAATGTTACTTCTTGAGAGTACATAGGCTTGGCTGGTAAAGAAACATGAATAAGGTCACCATATAAGGGGCACTATATTTGTCTAGGTGAGGTGAAAAGGGAAGACAGTGTGACACATGAGGCACATAGGTATCAGATAAGGAGTTGACTGGTTCACAAAAAAGTTTTAAATATGCAGAAATGTGTTTGAATTCCAGTGGGTTCACAGTCTGTGTCAAAGTCTGCATGAGGAATAAAAATGAGGTCCTATGACAGTAGCTACTATATTCCCAATAGGAATAAATAAAACAAAATTACAGCAAATTCACTGGAAGCATCAGTTTAAGAATATGAGAACATAAATAAGAATTCAACAGATACATTCAAATGTATTTTTATAGGCTCCTTATTGAAATGCTGAGTGTAGAAAAGTCAAAAACAGACCAAAAACACAGGAAAAGAGCAAATTTCAAAAATAGCTCTTCTCTTTAAAATAGGGGAGGCAAGCCCCCTTGCACCCCCAATTTGGAGGGCAACCCCCCCCCCATATATGCACACATACCTAACTTATATATACAAACTACGAGATCACCATACCTCAGAGAAAAATGAATATTCCGAGAAATGGCATCTTGGATTTAGTATATGTAAAGCTGAACTTTCAAACATTCAATTTCAATATTTCAGGACTTTTTCCAGTTGCCCCCCAGGATTTCAAATGGCTACTATTTTATATTATTTACTTATTTGCTTATTGCTTTTGTTGCCTAGGAGTTTTCAATCTGAGCTAGGCTCTTCTGCAGTGCAGGACAGGGATTGGGAAGAAAAACTTCGGCATATATTATGTATTTAATAACATGCTAAGCAAAAATAATAATTTTCAGATATTATGATGTGTCAGTTTTGCAGGAAAATTACACAAGTTAGTCTGACATATTGTGTAGATGTAGACAGTCACAGAGAACAGCTTGATTGAACAAAATATTTCTATTTATGGCCATCTCAGAGGAAGACCAGATTAAATAAAAAAAAAAAAAAAACAGGATATTTATGGCCATCTCCATATATATAAATATATATATATATATATATATATATATATATATATGTAGATAGATATTTCACAATGAAGAATATAAAGGACATGAAAAGTAAGAGCATGGAACAGGTCGACTAGAAAGCTTTGGTATGCTTTAAAGCAAGGAATGGGCAATTACAATGTGGAACAGTAAAGTGTGCAGAAAAGAATGGAAGAACTATTGAAAATACTCTACAAAATGAGGGACTAAAGATGGAGAGGGATGAAAGTAGTGTAGAGCAAGACCTGGTATGTATAAAGATGAAAGTGACATCAAAAATAAAACGTGTGTATGTGGCAGAACAGTATGAGGTGAAGATGGTGAAACTGAGAGCAGTAAAAGAAAGGGAGATAGTAAGGATACAGAATAAATGAAGGGGAGTATGTGAAAGAAAGACCATTGTAGGTGCAATTAGTTAAAGCAGGGGGAGGAGAGGCACAATGATGCAATGCAGTTATGTACAGACTGGTAACAAAAATGTGCAAAGCCATAGCAGGAGTGGTGCAAAGGTGTGGCTGCACTGTGTGAAAGCGATTGGGGGCACTGCTAAATAGGTGCTGATCAGTCCCTTTAGCCAGTATTAATAATCATTTAAGCAGCCTAAACTGTGATTATGGTTTCTTAAATGACAGCCAGTCAGTGTTTGTGCACTAAGAACTGTTGCTAGTATGGCTCTTTGCTTAACTTGAAGCTTTTTTTAAGCATGAATGGCAGTCAGTGCAATATAGCAAGAGCTATTAAAGCTCTTCACTACAGTTTAACAAAGATGTTTGATAAACTAAAGAGCTGTTAAGTGTTTATCTATTTGTGGGTCCTAAGTTCTCTCAGAACTTTTTTTTCTGGTCCTCAACATTAAACTGGGAGGGTGCCATATGGGAGCATTGCCCAGGGCACCAGCTGACCTTGCCAAATGAAAGCAAAAGTTGGCATCAAGCTACCAGAAACATGAAGAGTTATGTGATGCCGTGATTACAAATAATGTGAGTAGAGTTTAAGTGTTGTGTAAAAAGGTGTTTGAACATTTTTAGGCAATAACAATTTTGTAGGTTGTTGGGGAAAACATTCTTCACTTTAAGTGCAAGGAAAGTACTGGTGCTTTCATCACAATGATTATTAGATTTAAGGCTTGCACAGGTAGAGAGAGAAGAATACAACATGGAATAAATTTCAGGAGAACTGGCTGAAACGAGGGACATTTGTTATCATAAATTAGTTTATGTGCTATAGTGAACTGGTCAAATTCATATTAATTTGTGAATTATGGCCAAGGAAGGAAGTAAAGACCGCATAGTGGTGTGTTTGATAGGCAGCTCAGAGGTGCACTAAAGTTTTTTTAAAGATCTCCAGCTAAAGCATCCAGAATAGAAAAGCACCAGGAAATGGTAACAGTTATAAAAGCATCAAAATACTTCACACTGCCACAAAAGCTAGGCTGAAGTGTCTAACAGCTATTAAAATCTTAGTCCAGAAGAACTACATGTATCTTCTGTCTGCTGTCTCTGTGGCAGCGTAAAGTTTGTCACAGCCTTCATAAATTGTAAACACTTTTTTACTTTAACTTATAGACACTGAGGTAGCTAAAAGTTTCAAGTACTACAAAAATTGTAATCAGGTCTAGGATCATAACATTCATTAATGTGTTCAAATCTTAACCTCAAGAGTTTCATTTCTTGAATCCTTTAGTTCTGATCAGCGATTGAATTGTAACCCTCTGTGTTATGGTTGGAGGCATGTAGTACTGTACTGGGCATACTAGAAGAATACAACAATATGTCAAGCAGGTTAAGAGGCATACAGCAGTCTGATGCATGACTAATGTAGTTCAAGTGAGTTTAAAAAATAATTATGTCAGTCTGTGTATTAAGGCTAGCATCGTTTACTAGTCAGAATAATAAGCCTCTTACTGTGAGATGATCAGTGAACAGTGAATTTTCACAATGCTCTGGTATGCTTTTGTATGCATGCTTAAGTGCTCAAAGTGTTGTCTGGTACAGTACTGCTATTTATATACATGCACGTACACAGCATGCTGACATCTTCATTTTTGGTCTGTGAACGGAACACTATAGCTCTTGATGACTTAACATGTCAATCATTTGTCTTTTGTCAAGATGACTGCCTCTATCAGGTAAATCTTTAGTCAGTTTGGATCAGCAATATGGACACTGATCATACAGGCATTGACTGGATGTTCAGAAGTCTATTATGCCACCATATATCTAAATCATTCCATATCAGTCCCTGTTCCCCAGTAAAGTTAAATTGCTAGGAACTGCACCAGTGGTTTAAACATTCATTGAACCCAAATATGCAAACATTCAGTTCGTACCTACACTTTGTATGTACCACACTATAGAGACAGCTATGTTTGTGCTACTCATTTATCTTTTGTTAAAGTGATACCTTTGCCAGCCTTGCCAAGACAGTGGCATCAGTCTTTCTACCTTATTCAGCTGCTTCTCTGATCAAAAGAATTGATATCCTATTCCTCTACGTATTGCAAGAGGCTTATACTTTACCTTTTTATCCCTTCATATATCTTGCTAAATGAATTATGCAGTAATCTGGGGATTTCCACTAGGAAGGAAGTTTCTTGGGAAAGATGCCAGGCATTAGCACTATAAATGGCATCAAAGCTAGTTAGGTAACAGCAGCCATTATAACAACTTTAGGTGTACAGCAACAAAAAGAGGGGAAGGAGAGATAATCAGAGATACAGCCTTATGACAGGACTAGGGGTCTACCAACATGGTGCTCCCTGCAGTATGAGTGAACAACTGATCCTTATCTTACAGAAATGCAGCACTGACAATGCTATCAAATAAGCCTGAATGATGCCATATGTAACATGTGATCCTGACAAATATATATCAGACACAGGCATGACAGTTAAACTAAACAGAACTGAAAAACATTTATTTTCCAAGCCACATACTTCATAGGTTTGCAAAGACTGACTTTATACATTTGTTTTTAAGGCTTTCATAAGTGGTTGATGTAATCAGACCCCTAAGGAGCTAATGCTACAAGATGAAGCTCCAGGAAGGCCTTGATTGTCATTAAGTACTTACATACCTGGAGAGTTTCACTGCCTCAGTGCTGCTTTTTTTTATTTTTTTAATCAGGATTATGATTTTTATTTTTTATTTCAAAAATAAAACTCATTAAAGAGCTATATAGCCCAGTGAAAGAACTGCAGGCCATTTCTTTGTACGTGCAGGAGGACTGGCTTTCATTTTTCACGACATCCATTTGCGTAACTCTATGACCCAAAGAAACACTCATATATGTGTGAACCAAAGTGATGTATCGTTCTGTCACTCTCCTGTCAAACTAAATGAAGTTCATTTTATTCCTTTATCTCACTGATAATTTTTTTTGCAAACAAAAGAATGTGTCTTTACATGATACTATTACATTTAGCTTAACATGTTTTACTAATTAAAATGGCACTTTAAAATATGGTTTGTAATTACGTATTGCAAATAGCTGCACAATCCTGTACTTAACAACAATAGAAGTGACTCTGAAACCCTTTTCGTATAACCAGAATCAGCAATTCTTTCTAAAAAGTAGTTACAAAATGCAGTGGTGTCAGAGGAACATATTTTCTAGTATTAATGAATTAAAGTGACATTTGTAAATCATACACCCTACTTGCTAAATTCAAAAAAGCACTGTGAAAAAAAAAAAGATCTGTGTCTGCTGAGATGATAAATCAGTGTCAGTGATACTTATTTTAATTTATTGTTTGTAAACAGGGTGGATGGACTGACCCCAAAATCATTTTCAGTCATGACCTGGCTCCATAATGCAAAATTCTAGTAATATAGAAGTGTTGATTGAATAAAGGTACAATGTTAGTATAAAACATCAGGACAGTGAATACAATAAGGCAGCTATATACAGTGATTATAGTTAGATTCATAGTTTGGGGGTATTCTGAATTATGTAGCACATAACATCACGGGAAATAGCATGATATGTGACAATACACATAGGGAGGGTATTTTAGAGACACAAGTAACATGATTACAGTGCAGGAGAAAGAGTGTGGTATTCACAGTATGAAAATGACTGTAGAATTACATGCATATGAGTGCCAACATGCTAATTGAGACTTATTGCATATGAAAATGATGAACTCAAACAAAGCAGTGATTCAGAGATGTGTAAATCCAGTACTGGATTTCCAAGTATGCATGTGCTTCACTTGTGCTATTAAGATAGGAACAGCAGCAGCTTTTGCTGAACTGCAAGTGTTAGTGGCCACTCTTGGCAACAGTGTCTGCAGTATTGCATACTGTTACCTTCTATGTTGCAGACAGGTCCACAAGCAGCTAACATACATTCATCTCAACAACCAGGACATTGTTGCAGAAACAGTACTAAAAACATGAACACAAACTCTGAAACACAAAAGTCTTCTCAACTGACCAGATATCCACTTTATTGTAGAACGCAATAACACTGAAAACCAAGTAAGATTAAGCGCTTTTCGTTTAGCACCTTGACTAAACTTGTTCAGATACACATCACATAAAATTACATCTTATAAACACTACTCGTTAAGCTTAATTAGACATGTGGTTAAAATCAATTAACTTTAAAAATCACTATAGGCATAGTTTTACAAAAAAACAAAAACCTAGTTTAAACCTCAACTATACATGCATCATTCCTCCTATCCATAGGAAAATATTATATACAAAGAATATAAAACTACACAAAAATATAAACGAGTGTGTGTGTGTATATATATATATATATATATATATATATATATATATATATATATAGATATATATAGATAGATAGATATATATATATATATATATAGATATATATATATATAATTTTTTTTTACAAATACAAGTATGTAGCTAAAACAAGTAAATACTAAAAATATTATATACAAAGAATATAAAACTATATAAAAATATAAACAAGTGTGTGTGTATATATATATATATATATAGATATATATATACACATATATATATATATATATATATATACATATACATATATATATATATATATATATATATATATATATATATATATATATACACATATATATATATATATATATATATATATATATATATTTTTTTTTTTTTTCCAAATACAAGTATGTAGCTAAAACAAGTAAATACTAAAAATATGCATATATAAATACGGTGTCACTCTACAAAAAATAAGTAACATCTTAACACCAGACTACATGTTACACAACCCAGTTAACTGAAGCATTTACAAAGTGTTTACAAGGACCATAGGACACTACACATGCAGTGGTCACCTCTCCAGGCTTTTCAGTTTTAGAACACATGCTAAAGAGCAAACTTAATTTAAACCTGGCGAACATGCAGCATTCACTCGCAACTGCCACGTTAGCTCAAGTTTTTCCAACAGAAGTGAAGTAGAACGCCTCGACTGTCAGTAGGGACATAATCAATAGCCCTGAATTTGAATTTATGTAAGGGATATTCAGTACAATGACGGGCTAGGGCATTTTCCCCTTTGTTCTTACTGATATTGTGTACATGTTCGTACACATGTTCTCTAAACTTGCGGTCCATCTTGCCTATATAAAAGGCTGGGCAGGTTTGGCATTGGGCTAAATACATCACGGACTTTGAATTACAATTTAGTCTGTATTTGGTATTAAATTTGAGGGCACCAATTTTAAACATTTGGCCCATGTCCATGAACTTACATTGATTACGGGATTCGCATTTATACATTCCTGTACCTATACTAGGTACTAATCTTCTCAACTTCGATTAAGCTTTTTAAGTTCCTTCCTTTTCTGTAAGTGATCTTTAGCATGTGCCATAAAATTGAAAAGCCTGGAGAGGTGACCACTGCATGTGTAGTGTCCTATGGTCCTTGTCTACACTTTGTAAACACTTTGTAAATGCTTTAGTTAACTGGGTTGTGTAACATATAGTCTGGTGTTAAGATGTTACTTATTGTTTGTAGAGTGACACCGTAGTTATATATGCATATTTTTAGTATTTACTTGTTTTAGCTACATACTTTTATTTGTAAAAAAAAAAATATATATATATATATATATATATATATATATATATATATATATATATATATATATATATACACTTGTTTATATTTTTATATAGTTTTACATTCTTTCATTCTTTGTACATAGTATTGTCCTATGGATAGTAGGAATGATGCATGTACAGCTGAGGTTTAAACTAGGTTTTTATTTTTTTGTAAAACTATGCCTATAGTGATTTTTAAAATTAATTGATTTTAACCACATGTCTAATTAAGCTTAACGAGCAGTGTTTTATAAGATGTAAGTTTATGTGATGCATATCTGAAGAAGTTTAGCCAAGGTGCTAAACGAAAAGCACTTAATCTTACTTGGTTTTCGGTGTTATTGTGTTCTACAATAAAGTGCATATCTGGTCAGTTGAGAAGACTTTTGTGTTTCAGAAACAGGACATTGTTGACTGCTACTGTGTGAACAGACATTTTACAGGAGATAGTAGACATATGACAGCCACACATGGAATCAGCAAAGATGGGTGGACCTCATATTCCAGTAGGTATGAAGGCTTGTGTAGCATTAATCTTCCTTGTTAAGGGGACCTTTCAATGTCCAACAGGGTGCATATTAGGAGTTTTGCAGGCATCAGCCAATTCCTTGACATGATGCTACTCCACATGCAGGACCATATATAGTTTTCCCAGACAATAGAGGAGAGAAATGTTACATTGTGTGAGGATGTGAGGTAGGACAGTGCATGTGTAACATATGCCAGCATAGCTAACTGGAGTTTTGTAAAGAATTATATGTCATTTGAATATCAAACTGATGTGTACAGATGCTTGTGTTAAAATGTATTTGTACAGTCACTTGTGTTAAAAATGTATCAACAGTGGGTCCAGCTGGACAGAAAAGAAATATATATGCATGTCAGACTGCACTGTTGTTAACAGAGGATATTGGCAGGGAAAGGGTTAAGCTCAGCCCAGCTAACCTTAAGAAAAATAACTTCAAATTAAATGACTTAGTTTTAGGCCATAAAGATTTTATCTCACAGTCCTTAATGCAGCCTGAGAAGCAATATCTGGGCTGGGATTCTGCTCTTATTGTCCTTAGTGGTGATCTAATTGCTACCCTGGTATGCCAGAGAATGGCCGTTAGTCTCTGCAGGAAGGATGAAAGGGCTAGAAATTGTTTGCATTCTCCAGATGCTGGAATAAACCTTAGCAAAGCTTTATGTATGAACTGTGACACATCTGTGCCAGATTCTGGCTCAAGTTTCTAGTGAGGAGGTAGTACGGGCACCACAGAATCAGCTAGGTGACCAAATATGATGTCATTTCATAGCCAGCACTAATACTGTATTTAGATACTAGTGAGACATGTGACAGAGGACATTCAGCACAATCTCAGACATCTCAAATTTGGCTTTAGTAGACTTTATTTTTTCCTCTGAGTTGTTTGTTTAGTTTGATGAGAGAGCTTTTATCCTGCTGGGTGCTACATCTCCTAAATTTTGTTGTGATTTTCTTCCTTCTGTCAGACAGTCTACTGATTTTGTGATTCCACCAAGGTGGCTTGTTTTTTGAGTTAGTTCTGTAATTTTTCCTAGTGGGTACAACTGTCTCTATGCAGATACTAACATGTTTGTATAGTGTTTTTGTGAACATTTCTGCATAGGCAGCAGTGTTCTTAGGGTTTATGGGGGCTTGAAATTTTGCCAGGTTAGTGGTGATCCCTGTGTAGCCAGGATGGAGCTAGCAGTGACCGAACATCCAGCACTAAACTCAGTAATGCTAGAGTTTCAAAATAACACTTCAATGCCATCTCATATATGGGGAATTTGTGTGACCTCCAGTGTTAGCATTACTCTCTGCCAGTGTCATCTGACTATACAATATGAATGTTGCCATCATCAGCAGCTACAGATGACCTGCTGCCATAAGGTAGGTGCTGTCCTGTGGTGCTGGTCCCACTAGAGAACCATGTGGAAGCATAAATATAACATACCTGTGGCATTGCTGGAACATATGACACACTCACTCCAGTCCAAGTATGTCAAAAGTGTATGGGCATTTACATACCTTGTGGTACAGGTTATTGGTGTTGCAGCATCAGTGTTCTTGGACAGCAGCTATGCACATATGTTCTGTTCAGTAGGGTCAGTGTATGACTTGAACTGTACTGGCTATTACTAACATGGTAAAATATAGACATTTGGCCAGTCATGACCAGCCCAGCTCCCAAATCCAATCTACCACTAAGTATACGGGCTGATTCACTTACGCCAGATAGAGGTGCGAGGAACTCTTTCACTTCTGTGAACTGGTTCTGAATTGGTGGTCTATACGTGCAAACTTTACCAGTGTTTTCTGTGAGATGACTTGACGTGTACTTACCAGCTATGGAAACAAGTGTTTACTTCTGCAGTGAAATCATGAATGTTATCTTCTGATTTTCTTCTGTCTTCTTTAAATTTTCTTTTGTAGGTTTCAGGTGTGAGCATAAAACATTCTGAAGGGGCATATTTTACTTTATTATATTCAACACAATCAAGATTCACCACCATGGATGGCATCTGTCAGCCACACTGCTATCAGAGTGGTAGCTTTGTCCCTGGTAATGCCTTGTGCCTTTGTCTTGACATGTAGCATCACATCAGTGACCCTGTGATACACCTGTACTAATGCCCCATAAAGACTGATCACAGTACTACTCCCTCTCACATCTGGTCCTGGAAAGCTTTGTTGGTTTAACTTTTTTCCGGGATGAACATACTATGTGTTTGTAGCACCTGCATTTAAAACCTCCACCTCATATCTGATGAACTGTTCCAGTCATTGCCATTCTGTTGGACATATGACAAGATATGTAGACCAGGGGGGGGGTTAGACAAGTAAGTCAGAGTGTGTGTGTGTGTGTGTGTGTGTGTGTGTGTGTGTGTGTGTGTGTGTGTGTGTGTGTGTGTGTATGTGTATGACTGTCATATGTCTCTGCATTGCCCCCTTCCTCCAATTGGTGGCCACATAGTTGACTGGTATTGTCCTGTGACCATTCCCACCCTGTCTATACCAGCAGCAGCAATGGACATATTATCACAGCCCATCTTCCTGCAGCAGTGTGCCTACGGCCAGTAGTTCTGTGCACATCATGTGCTACTCACCCCTCTCTGTATACACAGCCATGTCTTTTCCCACATACAGCAGCTATTGTTTCCACTGTAGTATGCTTTGCAGTCTGTATGCAGAGACCACCACAACACATGCTCTTGTGTTGAGTTATCTGTCATGGTGAGCTCCCCCAGTTGTCATGCCCCTATTTTATGTTACTTCATCCAACCTACTGTTTACAATCTATCCCTCCTGCTGCTATATACAAATGCACAGCTACATTACCAGGTATCCTGTCTTTTCTTACAATATCTATATCACACTATAAAATCTTCTCCAGTGAATTCCAGTTCCTGAATTACTCATGGCAGCACTGTCTTCTGTAATATGGTGACTGTGCTTTTTTATTGCACTCTGACTGGCTTCATAGCACATCAGTTATGATACTGAGGCAACTTTGCATGGTCGTGACTGAACTGTTGCCATTGCACATTGTGCTGTTATACAGAGGCAGTACTGGCATTCACATCTCTGCCCATTCCTTAGCTAATGGGACATGTGTACACTATGCTTGTGCATGAAGACTGCAAAGCCCAGACCACTAAAACTTTACGTTAGTGATACTTCTACTAGCAGACAATTGTACCCCAGTGATGCACATCACTTGATATTGAAAACATGCTGCTATGTAAACAGGGGTAGTATTTCACTCCTCAGGAAGATCTATGGGATAGATACAGGTATATAGGCTCATAGACAAGTACTAGGTTAACTGCACTTTTGCGGGACATTTTAAGCCTAGCCAGTTTCCCCTTTCATAAGAATCAAATCTTGTAACTATGAGGTAAACAACTTAACCATTATACCAACCCCCAACCAAAAGGTTTGCCCCCTTCAGGTGCTAAGTTCAGCTGAGATCTTGCCTGTTTCATCCAGGAATGTAAAATCATTTTTGTATCTACTACATAGGCGGCCTGATGGGCTATTATGATGTCCCACTTTATAAAATGGATGTTTGATACCACTGTCACCATCTGTTCTGGCAAGCAGTACAGGCATCACTATAGTGACATTTGGAGGTACATCCATGACCTGGTCATCCATCCAGAAGCACAGGATAGGAAAAATTTGCCAACCCTTCCTTTTTTTGATGAGTACCTACATTCTTTTACAGAAGCAGAAGACAGAGAATTTACTAGGAAAGCCTGTCCATGGAGGAAAATAGAGAATTCCAGGCAGTAGAGTACACATACCACATCCATGACTGTAATGTACAAATACAAATCTGTTTGTACCAGACATGTGTACTGATGCAGTCTCTTTAACTGTCTGTTTCATTCTCATCCTTCTGTAGGTCAGGTGGGGGTGCAGGATGTGCCACAGCAGTGTGCACCTGGGTCTGTGCCAGCTGGTGCAGCTGATGCTGGGATTCCAGCAGTCACCAAGCAAGTCCTTCAGCAGGGGAACAAATGCTACTATGAGGATGGCAACCTGAAGGTCTCACTGATGGCCTTAGTGACTACCTCTTTGGGGGGTGGAAGCTCCTTTTCTGAATGTGGGCCATAGAAGTCCCTCATTGTCACTTGTCTTCAGGTGCAGTTGATGGTTGCATCCAAGGTGCACAGTAGTTACAGTCCTGCGCTAGAATCATGGAATACCTACTGGGGCAGCTAATGGAACTGTGCGATTGAACTACCCTGAACATTGGGCCACTAGAGGAAAAGTCTGATAATGACATCAGCCATGGGAGTGATGCAGATCTGGGTGAGCTGTCATCTGGGATGTCCTGTACCCCCACCTATCCCCCATCCTTGATGAGACCAGACCTCCCTATCACCAGTTGTCCTCCCTCTGTATATCTGTGTCTTTCCATTGCTGTCCCTACTTTTGTGTCCATACTGCCCCTGACTGTCTATATCTGCAATTGCCTACATTTTATGTTTGCCCATCCCTTCTTCCTCCTCTTTCCTTCCCACACACGTTCAGTATTTACCCTTCTTCTTCTTACATGCGGTTAAATAAAGCAGCCAGAACAGCACAGGACTCATAAATGTTCTAACATTGAGGCACACCTGGCATGTAACCTGTTTTGAAACTGTAACTGAAGAGTGCCTCAAATGGCCCTGCTAGGTCATATTTTAGGCTATTTAGGAGGCAACCAGGTATATTTTCATGGCCCAATGAAGCAGTGTTTTTGGCCTTAGTGAGTGCCACCAAGTTCTGCTCCCTGTCAGTAACTGGGGCGATATGCTAGAAGGGATTTCACAAGGGGTAGTGGGGGATATGAGGATGAAGTTAGAACTGAGTTTATTAACGAGTAGATTCTCTCTGTCACCCTGGTCAGTGAGGGGTGTGCCATTTACCGCCAGGTCTGCATACTGCAGAGTGTTATCTTTAAGGTTGCTGACACAGCTGTGAAGGCCTTGTGATTGTCTTTAGACTGAGAGGCTATCTTGACCTTATAAATGGCCTTGTTGGACTTGATTAGCCCTCTTAGTTTCTTGTTTAGTTGAATCACAGAGCTCTTGTCCCTATGAGATTTGCTCTTTCTGATTTTGGACAAGACTTTTTTCTTTTGTTATATACCCTGTTAAGGTGAGGATTACATCAGTGAGGTTTGTTTTTGGTATTAGATCTATGCTTCCTCCTGGGTGGTACAGCAGCCTCAATGCAGCCATTTACATATTCATACAGGGTTTCTGTAAATAATTCTGTATAGGTAACTGTGTTCTTGGGGTTTTGGGGAGCCACAAATTTTAACAAATTGCAGCTTAATAGGATATAGCTTGTTTTAGAATAGTTCTTAACTGTTAAACAGGTTTAGTTGGGTTTTCCAGGTTGATTTTTATTTCAAGAGAGAGATAGCTTTGCAGTCTGACCTCACCAATGAACATGTGACATGGGGGGGGTGCAGTGCTCCCCCATGTTGGTGAATACTAAGTCCAATATGTTTGGCCTTCTGGTTGGAGTGTGCACTATCTGGTCCAGGGTGTTTTTGCTCATCAAAGTCCAGGAAACATTGTACATGTCAGTTAGAGGCAGTGTATGTTTCCCAGTTTATAGATTGGTAGTTAAATTCTCCCATCAGTAGGATATTTGGTTGTATGGTAAGCACATCTAGTAGGTATAGATAACAGTTGTGAGCTTTGTGGGTCACAGAGGGTGACCTGCTGCTGGCCAGGACATGGTAAGGAACACAGTCTATGGATACTTTGAGGTGGATGAACTCCAGGGCATCATCGTGGTTAACCAACCTGAAGTAGTATTTGTTGCTAAGATAGATTGACACCTCTGCTTTTACCCTTTGTCTGTGCTGGTGTTGGTCTAAATTTGTAGAATGTACTGTACCTTGTACTGCAGGAGTAATCTCTATGGTCTTAAACCAAGATTCAGTAACAGCACAACAGCACCAATGTCTACATCCTCCAGAGTGAGGAGAGCTTGTACGGCATGGAGTTTCTTGTTTAGGCTCCTAGCATTGAGCGTTAACACCTTAAGATTGTTTTGAGTTTTTTTTTTTTTGCTCTGTTAATAGTTTTGTCATATTGACATTGCCTAAAAAAGGCTTTAAGGAGATTGATAAAGTTTTAGCCAATATCCAATAGCCCAACGGGATAGAGGCAGACCATCCTTGGTGAAGTTTGTTAACCATGCCATCCCATGCTGATAGACACTGGATTCCCCTGGAGTGACACCAGAAAATAAGCAAATTATTAAAACAATTTTGTGTTAATACTCTGGCATCATCCTTGGTGAAGGTAGAATGCTGCTCAATGCAAGACACGTACCTGTCTGTGACACACATTCAGAGAGATTCATAATCTCTCTTTTCATATAGTCCAGTGAGGTATATCTCAGGTCATTTACACTCACCTGGACTATGAAAGAATCATACTGGTACCTGTGGTGCAGTGACTTGAATGCATGATGTTGTGTATCCTAGCTCCTATCTTCTCCTTGTCCAGCCTTTTGACAGAAGCACCTGTGTGTCATGCAATAGAATCTTCTATGACAAGAGTACTAGACAAAGTGCTTGCTTGCCTTATGGGCTTTGCGCTTGAGGGATCATTGGATGTGGACTTACATGTGGTGTTAGGTGCTACTTTTGGTGTGTGCATTAAGGATTGCTGAGGATTGATGTTGCCATTTGATGGCTTAGGACATCTTTGAGGTTTTGACTGGTTTCTTATAAGTGCCTCAGCATAAGAATGTCTTTGTGATCCTTAAGCATTTCTTTCTGATCACATTTACATTAAAGGTTAATTACATGCAAATATCAGCCTACATTCATCAGAGGAGATTACAATTACATCACCAATCATAAATGATTTAAGTGTCCAAGAAAAAGATTCAGAACACTCACATCAGTGGTAAAGTTGTCTGCAAGTTGTTTTAACACAATTATTCACACTGTTAAGCTCACATGAATGCACACCAACTATCTGATAAGTGTAGTATATAATATCACTTATGCAGCCATACTATACATCTGTCCGTAAAAGAGGAACTGGTCTTTTTCCTTTACTTAATTTATTTTATTTTGCATATGCTTACCAGAGCAGAGCTCTGATCAATACCAACCAATTTCATGCTCAGCCCATTCATTGACCCAGTGTTGTGTCTATCATTTCTCTGAAGTAGACCTACAAACTCCAGAGACCCTCATACAATGCATTAATTCAAAGTACTGGTATTTTAAGTTAATGGTGAAATGAAACAATATAATGGCAAAAAGAAGCAAATTATGAGGGCATCGAGAGAACACTGGGAAAGAAGGTAAAGCACATTACAAAATAATTACTAACTGCTGAAAGTGATACAGGATATTAATAATGTAGAGTACCAAAACATGCTTGAAAATTCTGTTTCAGTCAGTAGCTATTGTTGCTCTTTAATTATAAAAGGTAACTTATCAGAAGTATGTGCACCTATGTCTTTTATGTACCTTATTTTTATCATCATGGGATTTCCTAAGTAATATTTGCTATTTTTTCATCAGTTAGTTATGGAACTGTACTAACCAGCATTTTTTCACAATTAAGCCAAAAACATTTTTCTGCATATCACTGTAAAAATCAGTAAGGAAATTCTGAACTATTTCTCTTATACAGTGTGTAGTTATCATTGCCCTTTAATTGTAAAAGGTACCTCATCAGAAATATGCATGCCTATAATGTACCTTACTTTAATCAACTTGTGATTTCCTAATATTTGCTGATTTCTGAGCAGTTATTTACTGAACTGCACTAACTGGCATATTTTTCACAATTAAGATATTTTTTCTAGATACCACTTTCAAAATCAGAAACAAATTCTGAACTATGAATCTTACACAATCTAAATTAACCACAGAACAAATTTGAAAATGTCAGCACATCTGATAATCCAGGCTTCTCTGTGTAGAATTATGTCAGAAATAAACAAAACAGGACTGGATCCAGAACTGAGGTTTAAGCAATCTAGCCTACTACCTCTGAGCACTCACAATAAAGACCTTTGATATGACATTTTGCAAGTAAAGATATCTTCTAGAGCAATCATCTAGAGCATTGGTTATGAGATGGCAGCAGAACTTAGTGATGTGAGGAAATGTTAGTTAGCTTGAGCACTGATTATGAGATGACAGCAGAGCTTCGACATGTGCTTATCCTTGTAACAGGCATCAGTATGGTTCCAAAGTCTGGGGGTGACTAATGCAGATGATTATCTGTCTTGGCAGTAGGAAAATGAACAGTACAGACGTGTACTCAGTTCTGCTCACAAACAGCATTTTTCAGGATTTCAGTAATATGCTTTAACACATGCCAGTAGCAGCCTTGAAGCAATATTATTATCATTTGTATATTCACATTTGATGTACAAATACAGATAACAGAATTTCCAGACAGAAAGCAAATTGAGCCAAAGATCTGGCCCTCATCAAATACAATATTTTCTGTTACTGAAGTAGTTATGCCACCCTTTCAAAGATGTTTCAGTACTGTCTGAACTCTAAAGCACGTTCAACAGGCCATTCTAAAGAGAGACAGCTTCCCTCGCAGATTTGTTCATATTTTGCGTTGTTCCTCACCCACGCATCACTGCTTCAAGGAAGTCATATGAATATCTATCTCCTAGTATACTTAAAGTCAGTATGACATTACTGTGCCTCTCTTTTCTGTAAGACGAAGAATTTAGGTCCAGATAAACAAACCTCAAATAAAAGTACAAATGCTTAAACCTTACTACTTGTATCGTTAAACATTTCTGGATTTTTTCCAGAAAGGTTGAATGAACATCTTTTATAAACACATATATGAGCAAGTGCATTGCCTTTAATGTGAATTAAGAAAAAAAATTCTTGAATAATAATTTGTTCTACACTTTCTAGCCCACCTGATTATTCCGGAGTTATATCATTTCAGAACATTTTAAGAAAAATCTGTTTTGAAAATTTTCAAACATGTTAATTCTGACAGGAAAGACATTCCTGCAATGTGTGATGAGTAAAAGAACACTATCTTTTATGGTATATTGAGTGAGGGATTTATTAACCAATGCTATATGACAGAGAAGAGCGGGGACACCTATGGAGTATGGAGGTTTAGATGCCTTTCAATTCTACCATGGGGCAAGATAAGTGCAAGAACCCTCTTGACATTTTTCTTGAAGAATGGTAAGTGGGAGGCCCATACATCATAATGGTATGGAGAAATGTATCTTACTTGCTCATGCTGTATTTAGACATCACTGAGGCATGGTAAGGGGGCACTTAGATGCCAAAATCAGTAAGAAATCAATGGAGTACGGTAAGTGAGTGGGGTGACTCATGGGGCACAGCCGCTAGCCAGACTTTTTGCTTGAAGCATGGTGATTTTGGGAAAGTCGTACAACATAATGACCAAGAATCACTTTTACCAGTTACAATGTCTGTGAAAAGACTGAGGATACAAAGGCCATGGATCCATGACGTACAGAAATTGGTAGAACATTGTAACAGATGCAATGTGACATGGAGACTCGCGGTTCTCCAGAATAAAATGTAACTCTGAAATAGGACATGAAAAGTGAGGTGTGTGGTGCCTTTGGGCTAAGTTACAGGTGGTCTTTAACCACACTGGATACATTAGGAATTAAAGATATATACCCAATATCTTACAATCACCATTTTGAAATATACATAAGTGTAGTTAGGCAGCATAGAATGGTGGTCGATAGAATGACGTTGGTGATCAAGAAGAGGAGGAGTGTGAGGGCAGCACCAAGGATCAAATGGTGGAAATTGAAAAAGGGTGATTGTGAGGTGGAGTTCAGAGAAAAGTTAAGACAGGCACTGGGTGGCAGTGAAGAGTTATCAAACAGCTGGGTAACTACAGCATAGCTAGTAAGGAAGACTGCTAGAAAGGTGCTTGGTGTGACATCTGGAGAGGAAGGAGGACAAGGAGATCTGGTGGTGGAATGAGGAAGTACAGGAGAGTATACAGAGAAAGAGGCTGGCAAAGAAGAAGTGGGATTGTCAGAGAGATGAAGAAAGTAGACAGGAGTATAAGGAGATGAGGTGCATGGAAAGAGAGAGGTGGCAAAGGCTAAGGATAAGGCATATGGAGAGTTGTATGAAAGGATGGACACTAAGGAGGGAGAAAAGGACCTGTACCCATTGGCTAGACAGAGGGACCGAGCTACGAAATATGTGCAGCAGGTAAGGGTGATAAAGGATAATAAGGGAAACATACTCACAAACGAGGAGAGTGTGTTGAACAGATGGAAAGAGTACTTTGAGGGGCTGATGAATGAAGAGAATGAGAGAGAGAGAGAAGGTTGGATGATGATGTGGGGATAGTGAATCAGGAAGTGCAATGGATTAGTAAGTAGGAAGTATGGATAGCTATGAAGAGGATGAAGAATGGAAAGGTTGTTGGTACAAATAACATATCTGTGGGAGCTTGGAGGTGTTTAGGAGAAATGGCAGTGGAATTTTTAACCAGATTGTTTAATGAAATCTTGGAAAGTGAGAGCATGCCTGAGGAGTGGAGAAAAAGTGTTTTGGTACTGATTTTTAAGAATAAGGGTGATGTGCAGAGCTGTAGTAACTACAGAGGGATAAAACTGATCAGTCACAGCATGAAATTATGGGAAAGAGTAGTAGAAGCAAGGTTAAGAAGGGAGGTGATGATTAGTGATCAGCAGTATGGTTTCATGCCAGGAAAGAGCACTACAGATGCAATGTTTGCTCTGAGAGTGTTGCTGGAGAAGTACAGAGAAGGTCAGAAGGAGTTACATTGTGTCTTTGTGGGCTTAGAGAAAGCATATGACAGGGTGCCTAGAGGAGTTGTGGTATTGTATGAGGAAGTTGGGAGTATCAGAGAAGTATGTAAGAGAGGTACAGAATATGTACGAGGGTAGTGTGACAGCGGTGAGGTCTGCAGTGGAAGTGACAGATGAGTTTAAGGTGGAGGAGGGATTACATCAAGGATCAGCTCTGAGCCCTTTCTTATTTGCAATGGTGATGGACAGGCTAACAGACGAGATCAGACAGGAGTACCCATGGACTATGATGCTTGCAGATGACATTACGATATGTAGTGAGAGTAGGGAACAGGTTGAGGAGACCCTAGAGAGGTGAAGATATGCTCTAGAGAAAAGAGGAATGAAGGTCAGCAGGACTAAGGAATGGTGAGGATGCAGGGAGTAGAGTTGGCAAGGTGGATGAGTTTAAATGCTTGGGATCAACAGTTCAGAGTAATGGCGAGTGTGGAAAAGAGGTGAAGAAGAGAGTACAGGCAGGGTTGAGTGAGTAGAGAAGAGTATCAGGAATGATTTGTGACAGACGAGTACCAGAAAGAGTGAAAGGGAAGGTCTACAAGAGGGTAGTGAGACCAGTATGTTATATGGGTTGGAGACAGTGGCATTGACAAAAAGGTAGGGGTCAGAGCTGGATGTGGTAGAGTTAAAGAAGTTAAAATTTGCACTGGGTGTGACGAGGGTAGACAGGATTAGGAATAAATATATTAGAGAGTCAGCCCAGGATGGACAGTTTGGAGACAAATCCAGAGAGGCAAGATTGCATTGGTTTGGACATGTGCTGAAGAGGGATGCTGGGTATATTGGGAAAAGGATGCTAAGGAAGAAGCTCCCAAGTAAGAGGAAAAGAGGAAGGCCTAAGAAAAGGTTTATGGATGTGGTGAGAGAGGACATGCAGGTGGTTGGTGTGACACAGCAAGATGCAGAGGACAGGAAGAAATGGAAACAGATGACCTGCTGTGGCGACCCTTATTGGGAACAGCCGAAAGAAAAAGAAGCATGTATGTTATTTGTGTGTGTATATATATATATATATATATATATATATATATATATATATCATATATTACATTATTTGTATATTATATATACTTTATATATATATATATATATATATATATATATATATATATATGAGTGTGTGTGTGTGTGTGTGTGTGTGTGTGTGTGTGTGTGTGTGTGTGTGTGTGTATGTATATATATATATATATATATATATATATATATATATATATATATTACACATTATATGTGTGTGTGTGATTTGTATACTTCGATAGTACCCATTGTTGACACTTTAAATATCAATGTCTTTATGTCAAAAATGTATTCTTAAAGCCTCACCTTGTACATGAAGCTTAAATTCCAACTGCATGATTTTTTTTCTTGAAAATGTACATACAGTTCTCTGCTCATCTGAGTTATTTTCTATTTCCCCATTTTTGAGACTTCTCACATGGCTTTCTTTTTCATATCAATTAGTGTTGCAATACATTCTCATGTTGCTTCTCCTTTTTGCTTTCTTATTTTCTTTTTTATCTCACATGAATCCACTTCCTCAGGTAAAACATTTTAGTAGCAAACTAACAATTTTACTTGCTCTGCCTATATCCCCATGCTTTACTTGCTCTGCCTACATTCTCTTGATAGTGATGTGGTCCAGTTCTTGTAATAGGCAGCCCTTTGTTTCTTCATTTCTTATACCACAAACTATTATATCACTTGTTATATCACTTATTAATGAATCATGCAGCTAGCAGACCAGACCCCTCTTTGGCAGTGCACTCACCTGGCTGCTATAGTTTTCCATAGCTTACCAAATACAAAGTCTTTATGCTATTCTTTTACTCATAAGTATTACTAGACTCTATAAGGCTTTCATCCTTTGTAAAGAATAAATAAGGAATAAATTATAAATTCCTTCTGCAATAATTCCTGTTTTTCCTCACAAAATAATTCCAGATTTTCTCTCTAATTATTGGTTCTGTCTTTTTTTACTTTTCTTTTTTCTTATTCAAGGATATCTAAAAGACTTAATTATATTTAAGATCTTTCCCAGTTGTTGTTGTTGTTGTGTCTTTCGGCTTATCCCGGTTAGGGGTCGCCACAGCGGAACTCCGGTCCGCTAATGTTTGGTAGTGGATTTTTACGTGCCGAGTTGCCAGCCCTGATGCACAACCTTTAACGAAGGCACGCCCATTCACGCATGCCTCCACACAGAAGACGCTCTAGCTGAGAATCAAACAGGACAACGTGTTGCTGTGAGGCGACAACGCTACCGCAGCACCACTACTGCTTTCCCAGTGACATGCAGAAATATACTCGACTGTATGTTTCCAGGCTTCTCATATAATCCACTAGAAATGAAGAAAGAATCGCATTTCTGGTTCTGAAGTTTCAAGTATTCTTCTACATTTCCTTGAAGAGACAGAATCCCTGATGGTTGCAGCTGGAACAAATTTCTACTGCATCTCTACTTCCAAAGACATAAGATCTTGAAATCAAATGCATTTTTTCACTTCTGTGGACATATTTATTCAGTTATGCAAATATATCCTCACTTATAACACCATTTGACATTTGTGGGATCATTAGAATGGTGCAAATAACACATTGAGGATGTATGGTTTAACTTCCAGGAGGTCCTTGATCATACTGAATTATCCAGAAGAAAGTACACTACATGCCCTCCAGTTTCCTGTGAGCTACAGTTTCTTTGTTTTGTTTTGTTTTTTAAATCTACTATTAATGACAGGAATGAAGCTCTGACTGCAGCCCCAATAAACCATGTTTGTCCAGTAAACCTAGGTGCTGGGGTAGCCATCAGGGGAAGGGGAATGGGAATGTACACAGAATGTACATCTTCTGAGGATGGAAGCAGTCACCTGGCAGAGGCCAGGCATTGCAAGAAGATAACATAAATGACCAAGATGGATATTCTTACCTTCCAAGCAACACTTACACTCTAGGTGGATATCAGCATGTGCGTCCGTGTGTTTGTGTGGGTGTGTGTATGTGTGTGTGTCATAATATTATACCCATTCAAGCTAGCAGTGCAGACCCCACTTTGGAAGTGACGCTGCACTGTCACCTCCTACAGCATGATTGCTGTGATCCTTGACTCTTGCCTCATATACCCAGAGTGTCATTCAGTGCCTGGAGAGGGAAAGGAAAGGAAAAGAAAGCAAGCCAACATGAATGTGTAGTGAGATGGGCATGGGGGTGGTACACAGAAAAATAAAGTAAAAAAGTGTAAAAGTATTGTTACCTATTTGTATATATGTTTACATAATATGTTTATAATAAGCTCAGTCAGATAGACTGCTTCAGTGTACATTGTGCACTATGGATTCCATGAGGCTGTTCTATTAAAAGCATGGTACGTTACCATGATAGCAGGAAAATTCCATTTTCCTAATGTTAGGATTAAAATCAGAGGTTATGCTTCCAATATGCCTGCTACAATACCACAATTTTAGCTTTATAATTATAATGACAGATCTTCTCTAAACAAGGCTCATGACTAAGCTGACCCTTTCTTCCAGATTCTCATTTTTGTTTTATTATATAGGGCTCTAACACCAAGCAATACATAGAGTTGTATAACTGAGACTGACCAGTCTATGTTATTTCCTCATTTCAAGCTATAATATCATTAAAATCTCCTTAACTACTTGATGCTTGGCTCTAAATACTGATAAAGGGATGATTAACTCAGGATATGATAAACAAGAAACTGTTAATTACATAAGCATATAATTTTCTCTAAAGGGAAGACTTAATTTCTCTTTATTTACTTTGTTCATCAAATGTGTTTTTTATAAATGAGTACTAATGTCTAATCAAATATGTTACCAGTGCATAAGTGGAAATAATGAGAAAGGCAACAGAGCCAAACTAATTAAAGCTACTATGCACAACAGCATCTTAAATCTCTCTCCAGAAAAGCAGATATTAATATCAAAGTAAATACTACAGAATAACAAGGGGTGAGCAGCCCAATCATTTATTGTTTATTTTTGCTTTGGTAGATCTTTGTCCTCCAAATTATTTTACTGTCAGAATAAAATTAATGGCTTCATCTTCCACTTTTCCAATTTCGGAAGTGCATACAAAAAGGGTGAGGAACATCCATATATATATATATATATATATATATATATATATATATATATATATATATTTATTTATTTTTATGAGGACTACTAAATGTCACAGCACACTGCAGAAATAGTGCACAAACCTACAGATGAAGTTCTGATGAAGGTCTACTAAATAAAAAAGAACAAAAGCACTTATCATTTTTTAAAATTAGTTTGGTGTTACAATTGCACGTCAGTATTTCAAGTCAGTGAGAGTTTTATTGTTCTTATACCACTTTGACTGACAACATTCTACAAACAAAAAACTTGAATGCACAGCTAACAAAGCTGATAGGTATAATCACACAATTTTCCAAAAAAAAATTGAACAACAAAACTGGTACTCTGAAGCAGTAATAAACAGTATGCATGATTCTGCAGGGGATGAGCCCCCTTTCTCCCCATCTTTGTAAGGGGTTCAGTCCCTATCCCATACATACTGTTGTTATTACTTCTTTTGGGTTGCACATGCACAGAGATGTGGTCAGACGTTTATATACTTTTTAGAAAACCCCCAGCCCGGTACTTCAGCAGCCTAATGGCCATTAGGTATATCACCACTTGTTATCCTCTAAAAGTTAGCTGTTTGCTGCTTCTGTCCTTGTTGTTCCCATTATTGCTATACATTCTGTCTTTCCAAATACAGAAAACTGTGCCTCACTGACTTCATTCATCAATAACAAATAAGTCAACAATACCTGTTTGATTAAGGTATGTTTTTAATTTACCTGCTACTCAAACATTTTTAATTCTGTGGGCTTTGATTCAGTGATGACAAAACCAAGCCCAACATACAAGTCTCATTTTAATTCTGAAGAAGTCCAAAACTGTTCTGACCAATATTATATGATAAAAGTCTAAGTATTTAGATTCTTTATCCATAGCATTTTACTGAATATGGAGACATATTTCAAATGTTAACAGAGGAGTTAAACACTACTGCAGGCATTTCTGCAATATATGACACATGGGAAAAATCATGATTATGAATAACAGCAGTGATTGGTATCATGTGATCTTCTGTTTTAGCACCTCTGTGGAGTGACTAATGCATGAACTAATGCGTTAACATCTGGCGAAATTTCACTTCTATATCACTACATCGAATACGTGAATATCGAATGCTCACATGTGCGAATATTCACGTACTCGAAAACTGTATTGTGGGGGGATGCGCCCCCCCTAAATATATATTCATAGATAGGTAGCTACTAGGCTATCGGCCCTAAGGCCTATATAAGCCTAGCCAAAAAGGTTCCCTGGCTTTCGGCACCCAAGAAAATTATTTTCCTGCACCCCTGTCAAACAGTGCCGCAGAAGTGATTCCCGGGGTGAATTCCTACTCCAAGATCACACTACAGTGAGAAAAACACAAAAATCTCGATCTTCACTGTACAACAAAAAAAATTCATAAACTTCGAGTGCGTGAATATTCACTCATGTGAGCATTCGACATTCACATATTCAATGAAGTGATATAGACCCAAAATTTCTGTTGTAAATACTATTCTAGTTATCAAGATCCATGTTGAAGGAGTAACTTGAGTTATAATTATCAGTATTTTCTCATGCGCGGTTGGTGATACACCCAGTGTGACATCTGCTAACACAAGGCCTGACAGGTGCATCTGTGTCCACTGTTATGGCAGAAGCTTTGAATGTTCACTTGCTATATCAGCCAAAGACTCTCTCTGCAGCAGAGAGTGGTAAGTAGGCAAGAAACATTTCATCTGCATATCAGTATTAAACAGTTACCTCTTAAAATGTGAAACTGCAGAAAATGAAAGAGCTAAAACAAAAGGTTCTTACTAAAAGTTTCAGGAATTCAGTTGTCCGCACTTGTCAAATCTTTTTAAAACATTCGGAAGATTCTTGGTGTCAGATCAGTCAGAAGTAAAATACCAGACCAAATGGTTGAGCTTCATAAGCTATGTGTAATTTAGTGAATGGTATTCAGAAATAAGTCAGAGATGAACCTAAGAGCGGTTTACAAAGTGCATATTTTCTGGCTGAACTTGAGATTTTCAGAGCTCATTTTCCTAAGGCAAAGAAAATCTAAAACTGCAAGAGGCTACATATAAAATGCTTCTTGCTCTTAAATGCATATGTAAAGAGAAACATCACAGTAGCTTGGCAGTGACTTCAAAGCTGCACCTCTGACAGGTACAAAATGGATTAGTAATAAATTCTGTCAACTAGAAGACAGTCTAAAGGCATCAGTTACAAGTAGGAATAAAAAAGTAACTTCTGTCCCACATCAATGAGCATATTATGGCATAAGGTGGACATACAGCAGGGCATGGGATGACAGATGAAGGAGTACCTTGACAATGCCAACAGATGTACAGCTCCCTAGGTAAAGTATGAAGACCCATAACAAGGAAAAAATACAAAAGTCGCACATTGTAGTTGCATGAATATGGACATGCTAAAGTAACCATGGATGCTTCACATTAAAATATCACAAGTGGCATTTCTTCATGGATAACAGTATAAATGTCTGAAACCTGCTATGCTTACCTTAAAAGAGTTGGGTAATCTGGAGGCATAACACCACCTACCAGCAGGAAGAAGTGTACAATAGCCACAACCATTACAGCACACCACAGTCTTACCATATGGTTATGACCAAACAGAACTGCTAAGGTTGCATACATAACAGGTGGATAAAACAGATCCGTCTGACTGTAATCACACCACACATTTACAGTTGTGCCACATGCCAGCAGTCATGCAGATGTCATCAATTGCAGGTGCCTTAGTTTTATGTATACCCCAGAAAACAGGATCATAAGCCCTCTGTAAATTGGCAAAAATATCAGAAGCAGTGCATAGTGCTGACCTTGCATGCTAGAAACCCCCCCAAAACACACACACACACACACACACACACACACACGCAGGCAGGCTAATACCTTAATTTGTTGAATTTGGATTGTCAGTGAAGTGTAGTTTAATCAGCTAGTCTTGGCAATATGGTCTTCTGTGAATTACGTGTTGTCTAGACAATCTATATCTGAATTTTGTATAGAAATTAATGCACAAAGACAGCTGAAAGAAGATAATACTGTACTAGACATTAAAATATCCAACTTTTTTAAGGTTTAACTAACAATGAGTTCAGTAAGAGTGCCTGTGTCAGACCTTGCTGTTCTGTCATAGACTGCCATGAGTCTATCTCTATTAAACTGAATTATACCAGTGTCGTGGAACAGAAAAAAAGACTTTCAGTATCAGCATTATTTAAAAAATATTTGTATTCATTGATCAGAATGGATACCGTTTTGGTCATAAGACTGAAGCCTGACTGTTCATATTCAAAACAGGCATGAGTAAATTCTAACACACACATATATATATATATATATATATATATATATATATATATATATATATATGTGTGTGTGTGTGTGTGTGTGTGTGTGTGTGTGTGTGTGTGTGTGTGTGTATATATATATATATATATATATATATATATATATATATATATATATATATATATGCATGTGTGTGTATATATATATATATATATATATAAATGTATATATATCTATACACATCTATATATATTATATATATTTACAGCTTGTGTGTTATCTAACTCAAGGATCACTTGCATAAAATTAGACCTGTTACAGCCTGCATTTAATTGCTGGAACCTGTGTTCTGAGAGACTGCCTTCTAATCTATCTGCAAATATACAGAGCTGAGTATATATTTTTTGGTTTTAGAGTTTATTAATTGTTGCTTAGATCTCTGTTGAAACTGTTGTCTCCCTTTTCTGAGAGACTGCATTCCAATCTATCTGCAAATATACATAGCTGAGTATATTTTTTTGGTTTTAGAGTTTGTACTGTTAGTTGTTGCTTAGATCTCTGTTGAAACTGTTTTCCCCACCTCCACCCCGTGTCTTCAGTTGGTATAACTGTTTTTTTACAGCTTGTGTGTTATTTAACTCAAGGATCACTGGCATAAAATTAGACCTATTAGTAACAGCCAGCATTTAATTGCTGGAACCTGTGTTCTGAGAGACTGCCTTCCACTCTATCTGCAAATATACAGAGCTGAGTATATTTTTTTGGTTTTAGAGTTTGTACTGTTAGTTGTTGCAAGAGGTTCTCCTGTTCGATTCTCGGCTGGAGTGCCTTCTGTGTGGAGTGGCCTCCGACAGACATGCGTGAATGGGCATGCCTTCGCTGTAGGTTGGGAGTCGGGCTGGCAACTCAGCACCATAAAAATCTATTGCCAATCATTAGAGGATTGGAGTTCTGCTATGGCGCCCACTAACCGGGAAGAGCCAAAATAGACAAACAACAACAACCGTTAGTTGTTACTTATATCTTTGTTGAAACTGTTTTCCCCACCACCCCTATTTTCTGCTGTGTCTTCAGTTGGGATAACTGTTTTTTTACAGCTTGTGTGTTATCTAACTCAAGGATCGCTTGCATAAAATTGGACCTGCTCGTAACAGCCTGCATTTAATTGCTGGAACCTATGTTCTGAGAGACTGCCTTCCAATCTATCTGCAAATATACAGAGCTGAGTATATATTTGTTTTGGTTTTAGAGTTTGTTAATTGTTGCTTAGATCTCTGTTGAAACTGTTGTCTCCTTATTCTGAGAGACTGCTTTCCAATCTATCTGCAAATATACACAGCTGAGTATATTTTTTTGTTTTTAGAGTTTGTACTGTTAGTTGTTGCAAGACCTGCGGGGGTGGTGCTGCGGTAGCATTGTCACCTCACAGTAAGACGCTGTCTGGTTCGATTCTCAGCTAGAGCGTCTTCTGCGTGGAGACATGCGTGAATGGGCGTACCTTCGTTGAAGGTTGTGCGTCAGGGCTGGTAACTCAGCACGTAAAAATCAACTACCAATCATTAGCGGACCAGAGTTCCGCTGTGGCGACCCCTAACCGGGAAAAGCCAAAAGACGCAACAACTGTTAGTTGTTGCAAGAGGTTCTCCTGTTCGATTCTCGGCTGGAGTGCCTTCTGTGTGGAGTAGCCTCCGAAAGACATGCGTGAATGGGTGTGCCTTCACTGTAGGTTGGGCGTCAGGCTGGCAACTCGGCACCATAAAAATCTACTGCCAATCATTAGAGGACCGAAGTTCCACTGTGGCGACCCTTAACCGGGAAAAGCCGAAAAAGACAAACAACAACAACTGTTAGTTGTTGCTTAGATCTCTGTTTGCCTCACTCACCCTCCCTATTTTTGGCTTGTAGTTTAAATTTGGTGGCTTTTGCAGTTGCCCGCCCCACTGTAGATTTGATCCGGGACACTCCCCCAGTCCCATCTCTTTACCACATTCTACATAATAAACTCTTTCTGCACTTGCCTTTAGTCCTTTTTAATTTAATTGCATTTTTAAACCGTGTTTGGTCTAATATTGCTACATACTCAAGTGTTCTAGCTTTCACTGCATGTGAATTGTTTTTACTACTGTTTTTGCTACTTTTCTGTAAAAAAAAAAACTGTAAGCCTTTTTTTCTACCTTTCCTGTAATTAGTGTTCCAGATACAGATTTGCTGTATCCAGGACTGTATGTAAGCTTCTGAGCCCCCCCGAAGCCTTTCTCTGTTGGAGGGAAGCCTTCTAGCTTATCAGTGCGAGTGGTAAGCACTAGGTAACCCGTCTACCGCATAAGGAGTGGTTCTGGCCCAGAAATTGTAGTTATTGGCCATTTGGGCAATCTCTTCCATCTCTCTCAACTTTCTGATTTGAAAGCCTGCATTTGCACTTGTTTCTGTCCTGTAACTCGTCTAGTGCAGATACAGATTTTTAGTTTTAGCACTTAAATTTGTTTATTCATGCTCAGCACTTTTTCAGAACTTGTAAGCACTAAATAAGCTACTAATTACTATAGCACTCAACCTTCCTCATTACCTAGAGGAAAACAGTTTTTGTACTTACTTTTCCTCACTTGCTTAGAGAAAAACAGCTCTTGTACTCACTTTCCTCACTTATCTAGAGGAAAATAGTTTTTTATTCAGGCATGTTCAAGGGTCAGCTCCCAGTGTTCCCTCTTGTCTATCTGATGAATCTGGGCATCTTGAGGCAATGCAGAAATTGCCTCATGTACACAGACAACCCTCTCCTCCTACCACCCAACTCTACAGCCTATGAGAGATGCACTTATCTAGCCAAACTGGAGGCAAAGCTCTCTCCAACCTACACTGAACTTGACAGTCATGAGGAGAAGGTAAACATTTGCACCACACCACACTCATCACATAGTTTCACTAAATCTACACCACCAAAATCCACACATAGTAACACAAACATTCACGGAGATTCTCAATAATAATCTGTCTAAGCAACAGAGACCTCCAAAGCAGAAATGCAAGCAACCTCCATCCCCCAACACAACCCAAATGACACATAGCCCACAGCCTCAGTGTGCCACTCAACCACAGCCAATAAGGCAAAACAACGTACCCAACACACTAGTCACAGATGACTCTATAGTCAGGCACACTGATGTCCCACTCACCAGGCTAAACAAGGAGAAGGTTACTGTCAGCTGCCTGTTGGGTGCCAGGATCTGCCACATAACCCATGCACTCAGGTCACTCCACAACAAGTACAAATATGACTCTGTCATTGTCCATGTTGGTGTGAATGACCTGAGACGTACCTCCCTGGACTATATGAAAAGAGACATGGAAGAGCTCTCCAATCTTGTAGCCCAGGCAGTTATGATCCTAGCCCTGAGTAGCATTCTGCCGTCACCCAGAATGATACTGCAGTATAAGGACAAAATGATTGACTTCAACAATTGGCTAAGGTTTCTGGTGTCATTCTAAGGGGATCCAGTATCTGTCTGCTTGGGATGACATGGTCGACAGACCACGATGCTTTGCCACAGAAGGCCTGCACCTGTCGCCCCTGGGATTCCGGATACTGGCTAAGGCTCTTGCTACCCCTAGAGTGCCTTTTTTAGGCAAGGTTCAAATAACAAATTCACCACCGTAACAGGAACTGGCAAGTAAAAACTGAGGGTAATGCTACTCAATGCTAGAAGTCTAAGTCTCAAAATGCACTCACTCGAGGCACTCCTTAAAATGGAGGACATCGATATCTGTGCAGTGACTGAGACCTGGTTCAAGGCTCCAGAGAGCACCCCTGCACTACCAGGCTATAACTTATACCACACTTTTCGGCCATGTAACCTGGACCGAAACACCACAGGTGGAGGTGTGTCCATATTCATTAAGGATATCCACACCTCCAGGCTAATTGCTCAGCATAATGCATCCAAGGTTATCCAAGTGCAACTAACTCTGGGCAAAACTGCAATCCAAATTGTAGCTTGCTACAGATCCCCCACCATACCCCAGGATTCCTACTCCTCTTTTCTTGATGTACTGGAAAATATTAGGGTTCAACCAAACACCCTAATAATGGGCGACTTCAACTACCCCAACATTAACTGGGAAAACTACTCGTGTACCAACTCCTTAGCTAAATGCTTTCTGGAATTCATAAACTTCAATGCCCTGGATCAACTTAGACCACACCCCCACCAGGGGCAACAATATCCTAGACCTAGTCATTACCAACATGAGTGACTGGTATTCCACACCTGAAGTCAACTCCTCGGTGGTCCGATCCGATCATAAGCTAATCACCCCTGATATCCACATCTCGCCCCCCACCCCACCCCCCATTAAGAAAACAACGGTAAAAAATTTCTCCAAAGCCAACTTCATGCTTCTTAAGACAGAAGTGGTGAACTTCATGACACCCATGCAGATGGACAATACAGTTACAACTGCTGAATCCTACACAAATGTACTCTATAAGCACTTACACAAGTGCATGGATCGTGCTATCCCAAACAGAACCTGACACTATCCTCCAAAAAAAGGAAGCCAATCTGTTGGTCCCCTGCCATAAACAAACTGTACAACAGAAGGAAGAAACTGCTGCAAAAGAGAGTAAAATCCCATGAGTGGAGGAGCTCCCTGGTCAGACTCAGTAAGAAGCTGAGATCCCTTATTAGATCCTCCAAAGCTAGCTACAAAAACAAAATCACCACTAATTCAAAGGACAACCACAAAGCATTCTATAGCTATGTCAAGAATCTCAATGGCAACACCAAGATCTGCTCTGAGTTACAGCACAACGGCACGAAAATTACAGAACCAACTGATATTGCCAACATTCTGGCAGATAGGTTCAGTGCTAACTTTACCCCCCCTCACCCCCTAAAGGGCCCATATCTATACAGGAAGAATGCAGAATCCCTGTAATCACAACTACGCAGGTAAAAGCTGCACTCTCTAAAGTCAAAAACACAGCATCCATGGGATCGGACAACATCCCAGGCTGCGTTTTACACGAACTTCAGAACAAACTGGCTCCCTACTTAAGCACCATGTTCAATAATAGACTCGCATCAGGCTTTGTGCCCACTGAATGGTGCACAGCAACAGTTATCCCACTCCACAAAGGGGGAGCCACCACTGATCCAGGGAACTATCGACCTATTAGCCTGACGAGCTTGGTCTGCAAGGCCATGGAATGTATCATCATGGAACTCATAAACAAAGACATTGGTAACCTCCAAACTCTGGATCCCACCCAGTTCGGGTTTGTGAAAGGCAGATCATGCCTCCTGAACCTGATCGACTTCTTTGAGGCAGTCACCAAAGCCGTAGATGAGGGTAAGGTGATTCACACAGCCTATCTTGACCTCGCCAAGGCTTTCGACACCATCCCCCATTCTGGAATTATAGCTAAACTCACTAAACTAGGTATACATCCCTACGTCACAAGATGGGTTGCAAACTGGCTCAATGACAGAACCCACACTGTAAAAGTTGCAGACTCCAAATCTAACCTCAAAGCAGTGACAAGTGGAGTACCACAGGGTTCCGTCCTGGGACCTCTCCTGTTTGGTATCTATTTCTATGAAGTACAGGCTAACACAGAAGGTCTCTGGCTAATGAAGTTCACAGATGACTGCAAACTAGGAGACATAGTCAAGTCCCCAGATGATGTGGACATCCTACAGAAGGGCCTCGCTGAGACAGATGCCTGGTGTCAGAGCCATGACCTCAAGCTCAATGCCAAAAAGTGCAGTGTCATCCCCTTTGGTAAAAACTCTGTACCCATGAACAACCACATAGGCAGCAATCTACTTAACACCGAATGTGTGATAAAAGACCTTGGGACCCAGGTGGACAATAGTCTCTTTTTTGATAGTCACATCGCCACAGTAATCAGGAATTCCTTCTACGTGGCATACCTCATCATAAAAGGGTTTTCATCGAGGAAAAAAAGAGGTCATTGTTCCCCTCTACTCGACACTCATTAGACCCATTATAGAGTACAACGCCCCTTTTGGACTGTACCTCACAAGACATCTGCAGTAGCTGGAAAGGTCACAGAGGACCTCACAAAGAGGATTACTGGCCTCAAACAAATGCCCTACACTGACCGCCTCAAAAAACTCCATCTTTACTCCGTAGCATATCGCCTACTCTGAAGTGATCTCTGCCTAACATATAAAGCTATGTCAAACCCAGAGCTGTTGGACATGCTACATCTAAAGAAATCCCAATCCCTCCAAGCTACACACTCTAGGGACCTAAACCTTGTCACCACAATAAACAGGACATGCTGGAGGGATAGATTCCTGTCCCTGAGACTTCCCATACTCTGAAACAGGCTAGCCATCTATGTCAAGCAAAGTTCTTCATTAGCACTCTTCAAGACAAATCTTGATGAGTGGATGGGAAATAGGAAATACACCCCGGGGATCACTTCTGTGTATCTGCTCGACAGTGGCACAGGAAAATAACTTTCTTGGATGGCGTAAGCCAGGGAACCTTTTTGGCTAGGCTTACATAGGCCCTTGGGCCGATAGCCTAGTACCTACCTATGAACATATATATATATATATATATATATATATATATATTTACATCTAAGTATATAGATTATATATATATATATATATATATATATATATATATATATATATATATATAAACATACACAGTATCATTAAAACACTTTACCATATTACATAAATATATCTAAAACTATCTAATACTGTTGGCAAGTGAAATTAAATGCTTGTTTCCCTCCAGGACTAAATAATAGGGAAGAATTTATTATGTATTTAAAAAAGAAGGGGCTGAAACATTGATATAGTTAGTTTTAGATATATTTATGTAATATGGCAAAATGTTTTAATGATACTGTGTTTTTAAAATTTTAATTGGCGAATGAGCCATTCAAGTATAAATGTATGTTTTGTATTTACAAAGCCATAGTCTGAAGAAGTCTCTAAGGGAAGAGACGAAAGCGCTTACTACTGGCTTTGGATTCAATAAATCTACTGACTCTGTACGGACACAGCGTTTTATTTTGTTCATATATATATATATACACACACACACACACACACACACACACACACACACACACACACACACACACACACACACATATATATATATATATTTTAATATAACTATATTTATTTAGCATTTGTTTACCGGGAGAGACTGGGACAGAGCCCATTTTCAGATGTGGCCCAGGAAGAAATGCTCCGGATGTGCATGTCTTTGTATATATATATATATATATATATATATATATATATATATATATATATATATATATATATCATATAATGTATCTTTATAGTTATTTTATTTAGGCTTGCTGGAAAAACATAGTTGCCCCTATGAGTTTGCATCCTGAGGTAAGCATCAGTGATTTCAGATAAAGCTGCAGTAACAAACAAGAGAATGATGGTCACAGAATTTAAGATATAGACCACAAGAGCAGAACTGTGTGAAAACCCCTTACATATTTATTTGCATACTGTTGAATATGATTTTCAGTTTTGTTTTATTCCTTCTTTCAGTTTGACTCCCTAAAGTATCCCTTTTCCTGCTGGGGTAAGTGATGGTGAAGAGCTTTTCCCACTAGTTGCCAAGGTACCCAAGCACCTCTGGAATGCTGGCTTGGAGGATTATTTCTCAGTATCTCTAAAAATGCCAAAACAAATGCCTTCACAGACTAGGAAATCTTTTTTCTTATCTCTGGTATGTGTTGCCTCTTCTGCATAGCCTATTAGATGCGAAGATACAGAATGATTCCTTTCTTAGGACTGTTTATCTTCATTAGAAAGCTGCTCACCCAAAGTAAATGCAATGCAATAAGCTTAGTAGCACATGCTGCACATTCTCAACTTATCTCTGCATTTTGTTCATACACTTTTCACTGAATTTTCTGAAGATAACCCATACACCAATACAGCCCAGCTCCTGCAATTAAGATAGTAATAATAACAGCAATATACAACAGTTTTCATATTGTACCTATGGCTTCTACATATTCCACCAGTTTCATAATGTGTACTTTTCACAATTACATAATAAAAAGATAACAAGAAGCAGTAGATGACATTCCCAATAGATACACTGCACACAGCACACACTGCAGCTGTTACTCCCTATGTCCCCCAGATTTACCTGTGTTTGTTTATGCGTACACAGTAGTGTAGCTGGGACAGGGTAAAAAGAGCAATCTCCACAGATACAAGGTGTTAGAAGGCATGATTGGGAGACCTAGAGGTATTCATTGCTGTACCAGCATTTCTGCTTTTGTAGTCACGGGATTGAAGTACTGAATCACTTCATACATAGAATAAGTTACAGCAAACTGCTTAGCACAAAAGGAGAAAAAGGAGAGCCAGTTGAGGGGCACCATATTGGAAAATGGCACCAGTAACTAGACAAGTTCACTAAGTCTTTGTGCATAGACTCCCTTTTCTTCAGTGTATATTTCGTCTTTTCACTTCCTATAGCATTACTCCTCAGCCCTAGGTGTCCTCCCTCTTGCTTTTCATAAGGAATCCCCAATAAATTTTTTTCAATTTTTTTTTTTTGCGTGAGACAACTGTACACTTTAGTTTGTCATTACAAAATACAACAATAAATATGCACTAGAGATATTACAATTTTCTTAAGCATTCTTTGACAATCAATCAATTTTCTGTCGAAACATCATTTCATTAGCAACCTATTAGATAACCAGGTGGGCCCACAGCCCCTTTTCAGGTGTAACCTGGAAACAATGTCTGGTTAAGTGACTTGCTTAAGGTCATGCAGTAGAAAAATGAGGGCTGAGGGAATAA
The DNA here is from genome assembly GCF_019279795.1 of Protopterus annectens. NCBI lineage: Eukaryota > Metazoa > Chordata > Ceratodontiformes > Protopteridae > Protopterus > Protopterus annectens. The sequence goes on from NC_056745.1 coordinate 876,157,567, forward strand.
AACCTTGTACCATAGGAGTTCTAGCTCTCAACTTTAACTACTGCACTCACTGCCAGGCAGCTATTAAAATAATAAATTATTATTTACAATATGGTTATGTTCTCCACAAATCTATTTAGTCTATATAAAACATAAAATCTACCATGATTATTGGGGCATTGATCGATCTGTAAGATATTCTGTTTAATAAACAGCTGAGAAACTACTTCTCTGCTAAAATGCATTGTAAATATTCTGTAGTAAACATTATTAGGAATGAGCGATGCAAAAATAGTGAAGTACAAGGTTTAAAGATAGAAAAATACAATTAACTACGACAAGGCACTAAGGGGGTTACAAATCATGTTAAAAAAGATAATTGCTTAAAAATTAATCAATGACATATTATAAAGATATGACATTTTAAGAAACTCTTAAAACTTAACAGATTAGAGGATTCACTCATCTACTCAGGAGAAAGTTCAAAAGGATTTCTGCTTTGCAATAGCAAGATAATGATAGAGGTTGAGAAGTTTAAATGTAATTATTCCAGATATAGTTGCATCTATTTGTTGTTGAAAGCTGTTTAGCATTTGAAAGAGTGATCTTGTTGAGTATGTAAAATAACTACAGAGTTTGAGAAGTGTTTGTATATTCTGGGAGATATAGTGGAGTTTAATTTAAAAGTAGAATGTGCAGATATCACAGTAGGAATAAGAAGACCTTTCCCCTAGAACATGAGACTTTCTAACAGAGGGATAACTATCCATTAATATTTTTCTTGTTATTATTTTCACAGTAGAATACAAGGGGCAATGCCAGCTCAAGCCACAATACATAATTCAAGTTAGTCCAGGTCTCTTAATTTTCTATACCTTTATAAAATATTTTACATGTTGTAGATCCCTTTCACACTTGCAAATAGGGTAACAATTTCTGCAAAGAGGGCAATGTTATATTAGTAAAACTGTTCCATTCATATTCCCTGTTGTTATGGAGTATTCCCTTGGGAGTCCTGTGACTCCTTGGTTCTTGTCCACATGAAACACCTTTTGATGAATAGTGTAGGTTGTGTTTTTACTAACTTCACTGACTGCCAGTTTGAACATTTTTATATGGATATGACATTTGATGAAGACACTCAAAGAGATGAGTTCTACATCAATGCACTATTGTGGAATCAATTTATACCTATCAGTAACCCATTCTAAAGACTGTACAGCATTTCTAAAATCTGGAATACCCAAATAAAGGAAGAATTATCACTGAATTACCACTGAAGCTAGGACTAAATATTTTAAGTATCTGAAAACAGCCTGACTCTGTGGCACAGAGCAATAAAGCCATAACTGTGACCTAGGCAGCCAGGGTTCAGTTTAGTACCTCAGGTACAGAAGGCGCCCTGCTTTGAAGATGAGGAGAGATTTGGCTTAGTCTACTTCCATATGCTGGGGAAAGGGGAGGCTTGTGCATGCATTGTGTGCACATTGGGTGGGTTCAATTTCCCTGGTGCAGACTGTAGAAACTACCGCCCATTCTTAAAGGGTGGTGGACAGGTCTGTATCCTGGCAACGTCCCTTGTGAAAGTGACAGATGACCAGCACAGTCAGCCCATTTTAGTCACCCACCTTAGCCAGATGTGCTTGGGGCTAAGTCTGTAAAAGTAAAGCCATGAAACCATCCATGATGGTTGCCTACCTGTTTGCCCAACTCAGCTAATTCACTCTGTGTGATGAGGGAACAAGTCTGGGAGCTAGGATCAGCAAGCAGTGTAGAAAAAAGCTAAAAAAAAATATCTGAAGACAGATTAACCAGCTATCAGCATATCAAAACCAGTGTATCTAAGACACTTTTGTCATGGAAGAGGATTCATAATTAAGGTTATTGCTTCATACTGACTGTATTTAGAATGAAAACTGCCAGAAAAAAAAATCCGTAGTGTGATGCACTTTCTGTTATAGTCTGTTGTTACAAAATATAAAGTTTTTAATCTTTAATTTATCAGAGGCTATAGAAAATCCAAATTCATAATCAAGCAGGATCCTGGAAGTCATCAAAAGATAATAGATGTGTATTAGTTGCATATTCCTGAGATAAATACTTCCTCACCTGAATATTTGATGTCTAGTGCATTCTTCTGGTACCTGGTCAGTAGTAGGATGGTGAAGTGCTTACTAGAATGAGGTCACTGTGGCAATTCTGGTCTGCTCTGGCTTTGAGAGGTAACAACATCAGAGATGATTATAATATGCTTAGGGTTGAAGGTGCAATGCCCGAGAGGAGATGTAGAGGGGTGGAGGCTTGCCCTTCACAGAAAAAAGATAGGCTTGAAAAGTAATGCAAGTCACATCACTTTTGATAAAGCTGTTCTGGCACTCCCAACTATACTTTCCAACCTTTTAGAGCAAGAAATCTGGACAAAGCCACAAATAATGGGAGGGACAAAGGACCAAAAATAGGGGCACTTTTTAAATATCACTTACAAACTTAGAAAGTTGATAGAATAACAGAAGTTGCATTAGTATGAATTTTCTGAAGGATAAGAAGTCTGAAATACTGATGTCTGCCATTTCTCAATGATTGGCCACTGATTTTCCAAAAAAAAAAAAAACACAACTTTGTGAGAAATAGACCAAAAATATGAGTAAAAAAATCTGGACATTCTGCAAAATTTTGGATAGCAGAGAGGTATGCTCCCAACATGGAGCCTCTTTTTCTTCCCACTTATTGTTACTTTTTTAAAGATGTTTCATCTTTCATTTAGATCATCTAATCAATTACATGAAGTTAATCCTGCACCTCTGAAATCAGACATGTATGCATTGTTGTATGTGTTCTTTGTTTTGTGCTTAGTCATACAATATATTCTTAAACATATGTGCCTGCAATTTAAGCCACTAATACATCAAATTATGCACTGATTATCAAATAAATTAATTACATTAAGTACGAAAACAAAAGTTGCACACTGAAAGTGTTTTAATAAATCTCATTGACTCCTGTGTGGTGTGGAATGTCACTCCTCTAGCAGCCTACACACATTTTGCGTTCCAGAGCATTTCTGAAAAATAAATTGAAAAAGCATAAGACAAATAAATGTAACTATTTTGCAAAGAATAAAAGCTAGAAGGAACAAGGATTAAGAGGCAGGATTTGAATGAGCCATATAATGCTTAATTGACAATGACCTGATAGATTATAAGTGATGCATAATGTTTGCAACTACACTTATTTCAGTGGTGTCTGTAATTTATAATGTTTGGAACTAAAATGGTTCATAGGCTCATACTAGGCTATCTGCCCTAGGGCATTTATAAGCCTAGCCAGAGTGTGTTTGGCTTTCACCACCCATTTTAAATGAATTTTGCTATGCCCTTTTTCGAGGTTAGTATACTGTGCCTCTGTCTAACAGTGACACAGAAATTATACCCGGGGTAAACCTACGATCTCCCATCCACTTATCAAGATTCCTCTTGAAGAGAGTCAATGAGGGACTCTGCCTAACCTGGACTGGGATTTTATTCCAGAGTGAAGGGAGCCTCTGGGTTATGAATCTGTCCCTCCAGTATGTCCTATTTCTTTCAGTGCTGAGGTTCAAGTCTCTCGAGTGCGTAGCTCGATGGGATTTGGATTTTCTGAGGTGCAGCATGTCCATTAATTCCAGGTTGGACATGGCTTTATACGTCAGGCACAGATCACCTCTGAGCAGGCGGTATGCCACTGAGTAGAGCTGGAGTTTCTTTAACTGGGCAGCATATGGCATCTGTTTGAGCCCTTTGATCCTCTTGCTGAGGTACGTTTGGGGTCTTCCCAGTTGCTGCAGGTGTCTGGTAAGGTACATCCCAAAAGGGGCATTGTACTCAATTATGGGCCTGATGAGGGATGAATAAAGAGGCATGATGACCTCCCCTGATCTAGATGTGAATCCCTTCATGATTAGGTGGGCTATATAAAATGTTTTTCTAACCACTTTGGCCACGTGGTTGTCAAATGAGAGATTGCTATCAACTTGGGTCCCTAGGTCCCTAATTACTTCTTCCGTACTTAATGGATTACCACCTATGTGGTAATTTGTGGGCACTTTGTTTTTGCCAAAGGGGATAACTATACACTTTTTGGCATTTAGCTTGAGGCCATGGCTCTGGTACCAGTTGTCTGTTTCTATGAGGCCCTTTTGGAGGATGCTTGTGTCGGCTGGAGAGTCGATTATGGCACCCAGTTTGCAGTCATCTGCGAACTTGGTCAGCCACAGTCCTTCCATGTTGGCCTGTACCTCCGAGAAATATATACCGAACAGGAGAGGTCCCAGGACTGAGCCTTGTGGGATGCCACTTGTAACTGGTTTAGAGTCTGACATGGCTCCAGCAATTCTAACCATGTGGGGTCTGTCCTTGAGCCAGTTTGCAACCCATCTAGTGACATAGGGGTTTATATTTAAGCTGGCGAGCTTATCTATAATGCCCGAGTGGGGTATTGTATCGAAGGCTTTTGCGAGGTCCAGGTAGGCTGTGTGGACTACCTTCCCCTCGTCAATGGCCTTGGTGACTGTTTCAAAGAAATCGACCAAGTTTAAGAGGCAGGATCTGCCCTTAACAAAGCCGAACTGGGTAGGATCCAGTGTCTGTAGGTCCCCAATATCTTTATTTATGAGATCCATGATGATCCTTTTCATAGCTTTGCAGACCAAGCTAGTCAGGCTTATAGGGAGATAGTTTCCAGAATCCGTTGAGGCACCACCTTTGTGGAGAGGGACCACTGTTGCTGTATGCCACTCTTTGGGTACATATGCTGTAGTAAGGCTGAGATTGAACAGTAGTTTTATGTTTGGGTTTAGCTCTTCTTGGAGTTCATGTAGGACGCAGCCCGGGACAACGTCTGGTCCCACTGATGCTGTGTTTTTTGCTTTGGAGAGGGCAGCTCTTACCTGAGCATCTGAGATGTCAGGGGGGCAGCACTCTGCTGGGATAGATATTTGCCCTTTTGGTGGGGAGGGGAGGGAGAAGTTTGTGCTGAACCTGTCAGTTAGGATGTTGGCAATGTCTGTGGGTTCGGTGTATTTTTTGTCATTTTGGACTACTTCTGAGCATATTTGGGAATTCCGAGCCAGGTTCCTAACATAACTAAAAAAAGCCTTGTGATTATGCTTAGTGTCCTGTGCAATTTTTCTCTCTAGGCTGGCCTTAGACGATTTTATGAGTGCCCGTAGATTTTTGCTAATACTGATCAGAGATGCCTTCCCTTTTTGGGATTTTGCTCTATCATGTAGTAGCTTCAATTAGTAGCTTGGCGTCAATATTGTTTGTTTTTCATTTACATAAATAGATTGCCTAGGTCATACATGATAATTTAATAAAGATGTTTACTGGAAAAAACTGCACAAATAACACTGTTATCAGTAAAAATTATTCTTTACAGTGACAATAGGCAGTGCATTCATAGTCTTTTGATAAATACTATATGTGATGATGTGACGTATTGCCAGCTATGCCAGGAGAAGTAAGGCAGTTGATGTTTAACATATGCCAGCACAACTACCTGGAATTTTGTAAAAAAAAATACGTCATTTGTATATCAAAATGATTTGTACAGATGCTTGTGTTGAAAAATGCATTTGTAAAGCTGTTTCTGTTAAAAATGTATCAACAGTGGGTCCTGCTGGACAGAAAAGAAATATACATGCATGTAGAAACTGATTGAATGTATGGATTGTAACTGTTGAAATTAATACATTGTAACAGAGGACACTGCAAGAGAAGTTAATCTCATTTCAACTGACTTTGAAAAAATATTCTGAAATTAAATTAGTGGACCTAGGACATAAAGATGTTATCTCACTGTTTTGAGTGAAGCCAGAGACACAATGTCTGTAAGAAGTATGGTTTGTTAGTCTCTGTAGGAACAGCAGAAGTGTTGAAATTGTTTTACAGCTTCCAGTTGCTGTAATAAACTTTAGCAAAAGTTAAGATATGTATTGTATCACATATGTGCTAAAGCCTGGCAGCTTCTAGTGATGGGGGTAGTGTGGGAAACATAAGTCAGATGCCCAGATGTATGTGATGTCATTCTGTAATCTAGGACAAAAATGATGTTTCAATGCCAGACAGGAAAGAAGCCTCAAGGCAGTCTGTTTTTGGAATGTGACAAACAAGGACCCATCACCTCATTCATCTTGCCTTGCTCTAGTAAGTGAACCAAGAAATTGTAATTCTTTAGATCAGTCAGAAAAATATAGTGAGATTAGCTAAGTACTGATTTTCTGTAGCTGTGTGAATCTATTCCTCTGTGTTATTTTAATATTTCCTGTGACTGAAACTCTGGAGTTTCATTATTTATTATTAAATATATTTAAACTTTTCATTGTGGCTGGTCTTTTAAAGAATATTTTAACCATTAAGAGTACTATATCTGTTTGAGGACACACTGTGGCCACTCCTGCAAGCCTTACTGCACTGGTCAAACACTATCATTTGCATTAATATTAATTTCACTCAGTATAATTGGGTACCTTTGTAATAACCTTAGAGTAGCTGGCTTTGGATAGGTGTGTGTGTGTGTGTGTGTGTGTGTGTGTGTGTGTGTGTGTGTGTGTGTGTGTGTGTGTGTGTGTGTGTGTGTGTGTGTGTGTGTGTGTCTGTGCAAATCAAACCTCCAAGAGTATGTGTGTGTCAGCTGATTGAAGCAATGACATGCACTGGTTTCACAAAGAGGGTGCTGAAGGACTTAGCTTGGACACTCAGCTGAGGACTCAGCCCTAAAGCTGAGCCAGTGGGGAATCTTATTAGGGATCAGGAGAGAGAGAGAGAGAAAGACAGAAATAACAGCCCCTGGACAGAGTGTGTTCCCTGTGTTCTCTTAAGGGAAATTGTGCTTGATGCAGAGAGCTGCATCTGGAAATACTGGGTGTATCAATTTTTGTTCCAAGTGAACATCCCTCTCCAGGGTCAGTGGTGAGGATACAGGCTCCTTGATTATTGGCCCAGAGTGGGGACATCACACTATAATGTATTAATAATTCACATAACCCCAAAATTATAATTGTTGCTAAACTTTCACAAATTGCCACATCTTGAAAACTGTGCAACCTAGACATATTGTCAAAACATTTTGTAATCCAGAAACAAGCTTTCAAGAGAACAAAAAAATTCCTCCATCAGTGCATGTTTGTTGAGATATTTATAGAACTATAAAAACATATGTTTAATTGCCTAATCATCAATATAAATAGCACTGAATATATCTTAAGATGTGCAACTTGCAGTGCAAATATCAAACACAGTTTTCTTCAACACCAAGTAAGGTTTCCCCTGATGCCATGCAATAGTTTGTAAGTCACTTGGTTTTTGAAGCATTAAGTATACTTGTTTATTTTCATAATTACTAACAAACAGCAATATCTATGGTATAGTGACAACACATTTTCCTGTATACCACCATTGCATTTCACATCACATCAATCAATAAAATATAGGGCTCTCAGTTATGAAAATATGAACATAATTATGAAAATATCAGTGAAAAATTGTGATTAATTTCTCTACTGTAGGACAGCCTAGATTGACAATTTTAGTGTCATTTTGTTAATAATGCCTTGCACTTTCTAATACTGTCTATGACTTGGTGAAAAGTCCCTTAGTTAAAGAAGCCAGACCCAGTAAAGGTCTATGGGTGTGAACTGGAAGTATACAAAAAGGCACTATAGGCTTGAATGAGACATACAGTTTAAATTTGCTCAAGAACAACACTGTATATATGATGCTGTATTGTAACATTTAAGTTATCTTTGTGAATAAATTTTAAAAGGTTCCAACTCTTTTTACTGCTATATTTTCCTGCTTCAGTACATCTTTATTATAGTAAGAAACAGTCTGTTGATACTTTGAAAGTTTGCACTCGTGCACATGCAAGTGTGTGTGTGTGTGTGTGTGTGTGTGTGTGTGTGTGTGTGTGTGTGTGTGTGTGTGTGTGTGTCTGTGCGCACATGCACACATATGCTTTTATTTTTCTACTTACCATTCTAGCTCCCTTGAGTCAGATTTTTACATCAAGTCTTGTCTCAGCATGCCTTTCCCAGCTGCCACTTTCAAGACATATACTCGGATGATAGGCAGACAGAGAGGCAAACAGAAGTCTGAGTTTGGAGTAGTGTCTTTCTGTGTGAACCAGCTCTCCCAAGTGTGATGTATACAAGACAGAGCCACTGTAGTGAGTACAATGACTGCTTCTTGTAATATGACACTTTCGATTATCCGTACTGTATGCTGTTTGTATAACGTCTATCATTTTTTGCAGTCAGTTCAGTGCTTGTAAACACATACTGCATTTTACCTCCCAGCACTGCCTTCCCCTTAAACTGAGCACCTACTGATGGCAACTTTGCCTTATCTGGTCAGCAATCATAAATAAATGAATACATAAATGTGAAAAACACTGTGGATCTGAGTGGTAACTCAAGAACTCAAAAAAACAAATAACTACTCAGTAAGGCACCAAACCAGCAGCAGAAACAAATCCCAAATGAAATAAATGAATCCAGTAGAATGAGAGAATTTAATATAGAATACACACAAATGATAAAACAATCGATCAGATGGGTAAGAAAACAGTACAGATAAGCGCTTTCATCTGTCTAAATGCAGACTTTATCAAATCTAACAATAACTGTAGCTGTTACAATTTAAATAGTAATACCAATTAACCTACTAGGTGTTTTTAAAAATACAGTACCCTAATAAAAAGTACACTACAAATAAAGGGTCTATATTAGAACATCGAAGTTTCAAAACTTCAATGTTCTAATATCAACCCCTATTCAGCGAAAGATGAAAATATCAAAGCAGCAGAAAACCAAATTTCCTAGGGAAAGAATTCAGTTGTCCATTTCTGTTGCTTCAGTATTTTCAGTGCTGTGGTGGAAAGTTACGGGTGGGGTTCAGGTAAGTGTGTGATTAAGTGCAGGTTAGGTTAGTTAGGGTTAGGGTGCGGGTTAGGTATGTGTGCAATTGTGTGGACATAAGGGTTAAGAATGTTAGGTGAGTTAGGGTTAGGGCACGGGTTAGGTATGTGTGCGATTGTGTGGACGTGAGGGTTAGGGCGGGTTAGGTGAGTTAGGGTTAGGATGCGGGTCAGGTAAGTATGTGATTGTGTGGACGTGAGGGTTAGGGCGGGGTAGGTGAGTAAGGGTTAGGGCGCGGGTGAGTGTGCGATAGTGACCGACCTTAGGGTTAGGGTTTGGGTTAAGGTAAGTGGATAGTTAGTGGTGTGTGTATAGTTTAGTGTAGGGTTAGGTGTAAGATTTTAGGTGTATGTGTGTGGATTGCTGTTTGTTTGGTGTGCTTGTGTTGTGTGTATGTGTTTTGAAACAGCAAATTTTTTCCCTAGGAAAAAATTCTCTGTTCTGTATGTTCGATGTTTTCAGCTTTCGCTGAATAGGGGTCGATATTAGAACATTCGAAGTTTTGAAACTTCAATGTTCTAATATAGACCCCAAATAAAACATGTAAAGGTAAATTTTAAAAATCTATTACAAGTTAGCAGCTCTCTCCACCAAAATGGATTTCAGAGACAAGTGCTTGTTCAACCCAGGTAGCTGACATGAATTTAAACAAAGCTGCTGTTTCAGCTCACTTTTATCTACTTGATTCCCCCAATTACCCTCTCTAGGATTCCTAAGAATAATTTCTAAAATGCCAAACCTGAATCCTGTAAAACCTACACAAGTAAGATAATGTTTACAAAGAGCATTATTTAAGTTATTGGTATTAATTGCATATATATGTTCATAAATTCTCTTCTTGAGGGACCTCTCTGTCTTCCCTATGTAAAACCCTTTACAGGCACTGCAAACACTGAGGTAAACAAGTCCACAAGTGTTGCAATTACCTCCGGCTAACGTAACCCTAAAAGGGGGGTCCCCCACCTCCATATCCAATGCTTTGACCACGTATGTGCAATCATTGCATCTTCCACATGGTCTCATACCTCTTTCATCTCTCTTAGCAATTGGATGTTCAAAGAAAATTTTTAAATTGTTACCAACTTTGTGCATGAAGGTCGGACCTTTCCCCAAAGAACCAACCACTTCACTATAACATTCCAAGATCACCCAGTTTCCCCTAAGTATGTTTCTCACCTTCATACCAAATGAGCCAAACTGAGTCATCATGGAATTAGAATAACCCAAAGGGGTATGAGAATTATTATCTGTGTAAAATGTATCACAGTGAGTTCTTAATGTTACCTCATCCTGCCCAAGCAGGGGCTTAAATTTAGAACCCCAACCTTCTAAAACTTCTGAATGCAATTCTTGGACCAAACAGTCAGGATAACCCCTTGAAATAATCATCCATACCAAAGTAGACAATTCCTCTTCCAAATTTACCCTAGTGGAGCACATTCTCACCCCCCCTAATCATCTGCCCCCAGACAAGATTTCTCTTAATGTAGTAGGGGTGGTTACTGCTGAACCTCAAAAAACAATTTGAATAGGTGGGTTTATGAAAAACTTTTGATGAAAATGCACCCAACTCACCATTTCTTGTGATGTTAACATCAAGATAGTCAATATTGTCTACACTGAAACTGTGAGTAAATTCAAAATAGGGACAAACCCTATTTGTGTGTTCAACAAATTAATCCACTAACAATCTATCACATTTCCACAAAATGAAAATATCATCCAAATAGCGTCCATAGAACAGCCATTCCTGTTTGAACCTGGTGCTGAAAACAAAATGCTCTTCCCACCTTGCCATAACCAAGTTGGCATAAATGGCCCCCATTGCCACTCCCTTAGCTTGTTTGAAGTATTCATTTTCAAAGGTGAGAAAATTATTTTGGAGTATAAGTTCCATAACTTCCATAACAAAATTAACCATGGTGTTACCAAGGTTAATATATTCCAATAACGCCTCATTAAACATCTCAAGCCCAACTTGGTGTGGAATAGAACTAAACAAATCGACCACATCAATGGTGGAAAACCCAGTAGTCTCAGCAAAATAGTGTGTTTTAAGTCTAGTCAAAAAATCCCAAGAGTCCTTAATTACATGGTGGACTGAACTTAGAGCCCCTTTAACCAATCTATCTACAAACCCCCCTAGGGAATGTGTTGAACTGTTCTGTCCAGCCACTATAAGCCTATATGGTGAATGGTGCACATTTTTGTGCACCTTCGGGATTCCAAACACCGTGGGAATGAGTGGAAATTCATTTCTTAAAAAATCAAACATTTCTTCATTGATAACACCCAGGTATAAACTATCCTCCAAAAAAAGTTGCAACCTTCTATGGACTATATATATCTCATTTAAGGAAACCGGGGTATATTTATCAGTATCATAAAAGGTGGTATTAAGATCATTCACATAATCAAGTCTATTCACAAGAACCACCCCTCCCCCCTTGTCAGGCTTCATAATCTGGACATCGCCAGTAGCCCTAAAGCTATCCATTAATAGCATCTCATCCTTGGTCATATTAAAAGAATCATTTTTGTGTACCATGTGTTCATAAAAAATATCCCTTGTACACATTTTTTCAAAATTTTCCAAACTCGGAAGCAAAGGGGGATTATAAACACTTTTCCTTTTAAATTTGTTGGGGTTACCAATGTGCTCCTTATTTTCTTTAAACAATAATTGGAAATTCAATTTCCTGGTGTAAAGCTTTAAATCAATCAACCCTCTGGAAATATCAGGTTTCTTAGCTGGAACAAACTTAAAACCTTTATCAAACAGAGAAAAATGTACATCAGTAATGTTTAAATCTGTGTAATTAAAAATGTTAAAGCCATTTAGGCATAACAGTTTCCCTCCAAAAGAAGAAGTAATATTCCCATTCCTATTCTGAAAACCTAGAAACTGTTCTGGTTCCTGTTGTTCCAATAATTGCTCCTTCCCCTCATAGGCTGCCCCCTCGGGGTCTGTTGTTGCCATAAAAAATGTTGGCTATTCCTATTTTGATTAAGAATTCTTTATGATCTTTTTAGTTGCTGGTATTCCTGTTCAAAAACCTCATCTACCTCCAAATCCCAGAAGGGAGCGTCTGTATTTTCCTCAACCCTCCTAGAATCATATGTAAGTGAACCAGAGTCAAAATCATCCAGCCTTTCTCTGTTGTTACCTATTTTTAACTCATAATAGCTCTTAGGAAGAGGGTAAGCTTCTTTATGCTTATATTCCATTTCGTCCCTCTTAAGCTTTTTTAACTTCCTGTTCACATTCTCTTTAACTTGATTTTCAATTTTACTAAAAACACTATTGTGTCTAGCCTCAAAATTAGCAAAACGTGTCATTTAAAATCTCATTGTTCAATACATTTACTTCATCCAACAACATTTTAATTTTTTTCTTGTTAATATTAATAATAAAATGCAATAATTCAGTCCCGTGCCTGTCAAACATGGCAAGCAATTCATCCAATTTCTGTTGCCCCACAGTCAGCCCGTTCAGAAATTTATGCATCCTCAGTCCCTTAGGGACTCTTTGCAACCGGATACACTCTGCAAGGTATGCATTATCTGTTTGAATATTAAGTACCTTGCTCATTTTGCTCTCAAAGTCCCGAAGTTTGTTATGAATGTCCATAGGTTTGTTAATTCTCACTTCGGTTAACAATTCAGGTTCGTTATTCACCCACTGGTGAAAACGTTTCGCTCAGTTACTGTTCGAGTCATTTCCCTCAATAGTCACTTGCCCACAAGGAATGCTGTTCTGTGTAGATTCTCTGTCCGAATCCGCCTCCAACCCTAAAGGGTTCACAGACCCGGAAATACCAGTCATTCGCTGTTGTAATAACGGCGCCAAGCACCCTGGGAGTTGTAGTACATCCAGGATCCCCTGCGTTTGCTGACATTGCTTCTACATCAAAAAACTCAATTACCCAATAGTATCCTCTTCCCTATGGACCTTAGAAGGTCCGCTGCTGTTGCTGGAAGAAGCCAAAGTGGATGAATAATCTGCTGATAAGTTAGAATCCATAATACGGCCAAGAATACTCATCGAGCCGAAACAGGAAGGTTGGTACAAATCCCACACAAACACAACACTCTGAAAAACACTGTGGATGTGAGTGGTAAGCCAAGAACTCAAAAAAACAAATAACCACTCAGTTAGGCACCAAACCAGCAGCAGAAACAAATTCCAAATGAAATAAATAGATTGTAAGTCACTTGGTTTTTGAAGCATTAAGTATAATTGTTTATTTTCATAATTACTAACAAACAGCTAGCAATATCTATGGTATAGTGTGATATAAATGAACATTGACAATACATTTTCCTGTCTACCACCATGGCACTTCACATCACTCAATAAAATATAGGGCTCTCAGTTATGAAAATATGAACATAATTATGAAAATGGTGATTAATTTCTCTACTGTAGGACAGCCTAGATTGACAATCTTAGTGTCATTTTTGTTAATAACGCCTTGCACTTTCTAGTACTGTCTATTGCTTGGTGAAAAGTCCCTTAGTTAAAGAAGCCAGACCCAATAAAGTTCTATGGGTGTGAACTGGAAGTATACAAAAAGGCACTATAGACTTGAATGAGACATACAGTTTAAAATTGTTCAAGAACAACACTGTATCTATGATGCTGTATTGTAACATTTAAGTTATCTTTGTGAATAAATTTTAAAAGGTTCCAACTCTATTTAATGCTATATTTTCCTGCTTCAGTACATCTTTATTATAGTAAGAAACAGTCTGTTGATACTTTGTAAGTTTGCACTCGTGCACATGCGAGTGTGTGTGTGTGTGTGTGTGTGTGTGTGCGCGCATGCACACACATGCTTTTATTTTTCTACTTACCATTCTAGCTCCCTTGAGTCAGATTTTTACATCAAGTCTTGTCTCAGCATGCCTTTCCCAGCTGCCACTTTCAAGACATATACTCAGATGATAGGCAGACAGAGAGGCAAACAGAAGTCTGAGTTTGGAGTAGTGTCTTTCTGTGTGAACCAGCTCTCCCAAGTGTGATATATACAAGACAGAGCCACTGTAGTGAGTACAATGACTAATGTTTCTTGTAATATGACACTTTCGATTATCCATACTGTATGCTGTTTGTATAACTTCTATCATTTTTTGCAGTCAGTTCAGTGCTTGTAAACACATACTGCATTTTACCTCCCAGCACTGCCTTCCCCTTAAACTGAGCACCTACTGATGGCAACTTTGCCTTATCTGGTCAGCAATTATAAATAAATTAATACATAAATGTGCTTGCTTCTCCATGCAGTCAAAATTAAAAAAATGAAAATATTTTCCACAGAGGAACCTTTATGCAGTGATTTTCACCTGCTATGCATATTTATTAATCACTGGGTCTCACAGTTCATTACATATCCTCTTTTAACAGCTTTCTCCATTTACTAGTAATTAAAATAAAGCTTGAAGTAAATTACTTCATTTCCTTCCTGAAAGTGTAATTGTGTGCTTATACTGGCTTTCTCCTGTGGGCACACTAAACAAAAGCATATCTTGTTGGTTCACAGCTGCTCTTACACAGGATGACATTGCTGATACAAACAAGTGAAAATTCCTTACAACAGCATGAAGTCACCTGTCACATTCAATGTGCATTAACTTCTCAACATGCCTGTCTCTCTAAATCTCTCCTGTTCCAGATTGTTAAGCACCAAACTCCCCATAAAGCACAACTCCACCCTTATGTATAGTTAGCGTATCGCAGTGTACATTATAAAATCACCTAGATGCAGGTTAATGACCAGAAATATTCAATTTCTTAATTTCATTTTTCCCTGCTTCAGATCATGAAGGCCCCAATCCCATTAACTTTTTTTCTTTTCAAATTTTCAATTTGCTCAGAAAGTCATCTGTAACAGCCTGTATAACAGAGGGTAATCTACTTTTTGTACTCTTCCCTGTTAGCCATTGTCCAATATTTACTGGGAAACACATGTAGTAACGAAAGTTAAATTTTTTTCCGAATAGCTTTTGGAGAAATATTAAAATGAAGAATACAGACAAGTTATATTCAAACAATATATAAGAAAACTGGTATGCACTACACTTTTAGTCAGAGACTTTTCTTTTTTTCCCTGTGTGCATGCTCCCCAGCTGACCATCTGCACCATTTTACCTTGTTTGTCCCCAATACTCACGCCTGCTCCCCAGCTGACCATCTGCACTATTTTACCTTATGTGTCCCCAGTACTATCTCCCAGGGCTGGGGATGCGCCAATGACAGGTTGGGCCAGGGAAGTGGAATGGAGCAGCCTGCAGTGTCACATATACAGTCTTTGACAGGTATTTTTTAAATATGCCTTAAATGAGCAGTGATAGTGACATCCTGCACATCAGTTAGTTCCAGTCCCCCCCCCCCCCCCCAGTGCCTCTCAAATGCCACAGTTTTACCAAGGAAGCTGGCTCACAATTGTGACACTTCACCATTACCTGGGATGTTTCTTTATCAGAAGAAGAAAATGGCTCTACCAGAGTGGATGAGCTAATAAAGTTGCTCTTTCCCAGCCCTCCCTCACTAGCTCCTCCAGCGTTTGATCCAGTGATGGATCTCAGGTCCTCAGCCAGGGTATTTTTGCTACTGTCAGGGCCATGTAAAAAAATTTAGGACAATATGACATATTACAGGCAGCTTTTCATCTGCCCTACTAGCTACT
This sequence comes from Protopterus annectens, assembly GCF_019279795.1. Classification (NCBI taxonomy): domain Eukaryota; kingdom Metazoa; phylum Chordata; order Ceratodontiformes; family Protopteridae; genus Protopterus; species Protopterus annectens. Next base: position 876,173,188 of record NC_056745.1, read on the forward strand.
TAAATGTGGGTTATTAATGTGTAAGAGCTGCCAAGCTTGCCTGGGAGCTGACGCCTAAACACAGTATGGCAGAGGGTATGAGAATTACTTAGAAACTACAGCTTTGAATGCTTAACAAAACCTTATGGCTCAGATAATACCTCTGACTGGTGAAAACAGGGGGAGAGGAGGATGTGTTCATTTTACAGTTCAGACATGCTCCTCAGCTTCCACAGGAAAGTATATGTCAGGATGCTGGAAAAGAAACTTCATAAAATAGTCACATCAATGATTCAGAAAGAACAGTGGAAATACTGTCCTGGCCAAAAACTGTGGATAAATTCTGTATCCTTAAACAGATATTGGAGAAGTCATGGGAGACTGCCAGTACTAACTACATATTTTTTGTTGACCTGGAGAAGGTAAATTATCCTGTACTCCACAATTCTGTAAACTAAGTTCTACACGGGTACAGGTTCTAGGGCTGTTTCTGAATGTCATTTTGCCTCCATGTCTGAGGAGTAAAGAGTAAATACTTTCAATATATGACAAGGGTATGTCTTGTCTTACATCGCATTTGTGATTTTCTTAGGCATGATATCATGATATCAAGGAGAAGCCATAATCTGGAGACCATTGAGGACAGGAGGCTTTCTACTTTGTTGTTTGTAGATAATTTTACCTATCGAGTAATGGTGCTCACCAACACACATTTTGAGAAGTTGCTACTCAATGTTGGACAGCTGGGATGAAACTTAGCACCTCCAAGTTAGAGGTCATAGTTCTTTCCTAGTAAAGACTGGACTTCTTTCTACAGGTAAGAGGAGAGCATCTGCTTCAGGTGGGAGGAGTTTAAGTATCCTGAGGTCTTGTTCATGACATTCCTGACTGTAATGATTAAGGGAAAACTCTCAGTTTTCTGGTCAGTTTAATTTGCTGTCCTGACCTATGGTTATACGTTTTCTGTATGATCTGAAAGGATCTGCTCAAGTATACAAGCAGCAAAAATTATGTTTAACTGAAAGAATATGCTCACATATACAAGCAGCAGAAGTTATGTTATTTCTCATGGTAGCTGGGCTTTGTCTCCATGATAGAGTCGGAGGGATGGCAATCTCAGGGGACCTCAAATTACAGCCACTGTTCATCTATAATGAGAGAAGTCAGCTGAGTTGTATCAGCACCTTGAGAGGATGCCTCCTGGGTACCTCCAGTGGGAGGTCTACTAAGCACTGCCCACTTTGAAGAAGCCTTGTGACAAGCCTGGAACATGCTGGAGGAATTATATTTCTCTGATTGCCAAGGAGGATCTGTAATCTCACAGGATGAGCTGAAGGTTACTGCTGGTGATACTGAGATCTCCTCTACCCAGTTCAGCTTACTACTACTACAACACTCACCTCAACAAAAGGTTTAGAAATTATAATGATTACTTAGAGTGATTCTAATGCATTAGTACAGCAAAGAATAGCGAGATACATGTGAGGCAGAGCACCTCTCTGGCCTTGTTCAAGAGGAATCTTGACCAATGGATGGGAGATTGCAGATATACCCCAGGGATTACTTCAGTGTCACTGCTTGACAGAGGCACAGCAAAATGATAGGCATAGTTTTTATTCAAACTAAAGGGGTGGCGAAAGCCACATAACTATGGGCTAGGCTTATAAATGCCCTTGGGCAGATAGCCTAGTATGAACCTATGAACCTATAAGATACGAGGAAAATATTATTAAAATTTTTGACTGGATTTTCTTATTTTTGTAAATAAATGCAAGCAAATGTAAGCACCAGTCAGCTGAATAGAAATAGGTTGCATTCCAAACCACAGAATTAACAGAATATACTGGCTAACACCCACACTGCTTACTGTTGGACCGTAGAACATAAATAAATTCTCAGAGCAAAAAACAAAAAAGGTATTTACAGCAATTAGAAACAAGATGTAGGGCATAGCTCCATGGCACAAAGGATGGAATCCTGACTGTGACCCACACAGCCAGGGTAAAATTAGCTGCCACCACACTGGAGTAACCAGGAGGAGGGGGTTGGAGTGAAGGGACATGGCCTACTCCCCCCTCCTAGTGGGTGGTGAGGGTTGTGCACACTTGACGACATGTTGGGGCAGTGTGACTGTCCTTCTGGGAACCAGGGAAACCACTGCTCATGTTTATACTGTGTGATTACCCATCCATTAATCCCAATTGCATTTGAAGAGGGCTGGGAAGGACTCTGTTTAATGTGAAAAGGAAGCCTGTTCCAAAGAAGGGGCAATTTCTGAGACACATACCTGTCCCTCCAGCATGATTTGTTTGCGTCACTGACTAAGTTTAAATCTTTAGTTCAGGTGACCCTCATGCTGTTTGACTTGTGAATGTGTAGCAGCACCATCAGGTCTAGATTTGTGAATGCCTTGTAGGTCAGGCATAGGTCACTCTTTAAAAGTTAGTATGAAAAAGAGTAAAGGTATAGTGTTTTAGTCTATCCAAATAGAGCATGATGTTTACACCCTGTATTTTCTTTCTGAGGAACCTCTGAGGTCACTCTAGCTGCTTTAAGTGTCTAGTCAAGTACATGCCAAATGGTGCATTGTACTTGATTACTGGGCTAATTATGACTGAGTACAGCGGGGCTATAATTTCTTTGGATCTGGATGCCATACCTTTACTTATAAGTTGTGCCACATAGAAGGACTTCCTCACTACTATGGACACATGGAAGTCAAAGTTCAGGCTACTATCTATCTGTGTACCTAGATCTCTCACCTCCGAGTCTACTCTCAGGTGTGTGCTATTGATGTTGCAATTTGCAGCGGTATTTGTCTTCCCAAAGGGTATGATAATGCATTTTTTTCACATTTAATTTTAGGCCATGGTTCTGACACCAATCATTTGTCTGATCTAGACCCTCCTAAAGGATATCTACATTGTTGGAGGATTCAGTGATTGCCTTCAGCTTGCAGTCATCAGCAAACTTTGTCAGCTAGAGCTCTTCCACTTTAGCCTTGACTTCAGAGAAGTATATTCCAAACAGGAGTGGTCCCAGCACTGAGCCCTGTGGCACACCACTTGTAACTGGCCTTGTGCTGGATCCAGATTCACCCACTTTAACCACATGTGCCCTGTCCATGAGCCATTTGGCTATCCATCTGGTGATATATGGATTTATGCCCCTTTTATTTTAGTTTATTTATAACACCTGAGTGGGGAATTGTGTCAAATGCTTTGGCCAGGTCGAGGTAGGTGGCATGTAGTGTTTTACCCTCATCCATGGCCTTAATGACTTTCTCAAAGAAATTCACTACATTCAATAGGCATGACCTGCCCTTGACAAAGTTGAATTGGGTCAGGTCCAGTGTTTTGAGGTTTCTTATGTCATTATTGATCAGGTCCTTTATTATTCTTTCCATGGCTTTACATATAAGACTAGTCAAACTCATGGGTCTGTAATTTCCCAGATAAGTAGATGGTCCCCCTTTATGCACAGGGATGACCGCTGCTGTCCTCCACTTTAGCAGGGCAAAGCCAGTCCAAAATCTATTGTTAAATAGAGATCCTAATGGGCCTGATAAGTCCTGATTTAAACTGTTTAAGAGTTAACCTGGATTATCGCCAGATCCAACTGAATCCATATTTTTAGCTTTAGACGAGGCAGCGGCAACCTGTTTTTTTTTTGTTATAATTAGTGGTGAGGGAGAACTGGGGGTAATGGGGGGGTGAAATTTGAGTTGAATTTGTCGGCCAGCAGATTTGCTACACCATCTGGCTGAGTATAGCTGATGCCATCTACAACTAATTCCCCACATTGTTGGGTGCTGGCCCTAAGATTGCAACCATAACTGAAAAATGCCTTACTGTTATCCTTAGCTTTGGAGGCTATTTTTCCCTCAAAATCTACTTTCAGAGACTTGACTAGTTCCCTGATTCACATGTTTAGACTAATGAGGGACTTTTTGCTCTGGTGTGCACATTCCCTCTTACTTTTCAACAGGATTTTCTTTCGTCTTTCATTTGCTGTACATCTCAATAGGATTTTCTTTCTTTTGTTGTCATCTGCAAGAAAACAAATGTTTCCTTTCAAGCTAACTGCAATCTCATTTATGAAGGCATTATAAAGGCCTTAAAGGAAAAGTATGCATTTTGCCAGTGATATAAAAATATGCAGTGGACTTAATACACATAGGAGGGTATAAAAACAGTGAATGCTGAGTATACAAGGCAGGATAAATTGTAACATGACAGCTTAAATTCAGTCCAAATACTGCATAAAGGAAACAACAATCCAGGGAAAGCATACACAAATTGGATGAAAACATCAGCAGCTCTAAAAGTAGAACATGGATTTAGTGCTGGGAGGTCTACACTAACAGATCTGAATGAATTCTATGACAAAGTCACTATTGCACTTCATTATTGTTTGGAAGTGGGAATTATTTTCTAAGAGTTAGCCAAAAAATTTGATAGTTACCCCCACAAATCCATTAACAATGCTTTAAAGAACTACAGATAGATCCATTTCTTAGTGAATTGAATTAATAGCTGTTTGTCTGGTAGAAATCAGTGTGTTTCCATTCTATGTACCTACTCTAACTACTTTCCTGTGTCTTCTGGCTTTCAGCAAGGTTCACTCCTGGGGTCATTTCTGTTTACTTTGGTTTTATCTACCCATCCATCAAACAGTGTTGGCTTGCTACATATGCAGACAACTGCAGGACAGGTTTCATAGCTAATACTTACAAGGGTTACTTAAAAATTAACTCATTTCTGGAAGAGTTCTCAGAATGGGCAGTAGCCAAAGGATTATACTTTAGTACAAATAAATACCAGGCTCTATATTGTGGGGATCCTACCATAAAATGTCAACTTATGCTGAATGGCTCTATGTTACAGGATGTAAATGAACATAAATATATTTTAATTTTGATTATATCAGAATTTTACTTTCAAAATCATGTGAGCAGCCTAAGGGAAAATATTCTTTGTCATTCACAGTCTAAGACATCTTTATAAAAGTTTTATTTGTCTCATTCTTTAATTTAATAAAAACTTTTGTATAAGTACTAGGGCACAGTTACTTAAGAAAGAATATGTTCAAAGCAAATTCACAAGTTACCATCAGTGAGGCATCTGAGTTATCCTGATTGATGCAAACATGTAAAACTCTTTTCAATACAGTACAAATATTCTAGGGGTAAACTTCTACTAGCTTACAAAGTTCATAATGATGACACATTACAGGCAGACTTTGACTTGATTCCTAGTATCAACCACATAGCTCACAGATACAATAACATAAAGTTTAACATCAGTAAAAAATGAACCAGAATCAAATTATCACTCAAACAATAACCTGATTCTAGAATAACATTTCTTGTGAGATTAGACTCTCTGGCATTATGGATTTATTTAAACTAAGGCTGGATACCTGAGTGGGTGATGAGGTATACAGCACTACGTTCAATGAAACAGTGCTGTTCAATGGCCTTTGGGTCCTGGGTTGCCAGGCGTCCCTATTTGAGCAGGACTGTCCCAAGATCAGCACCTCAATCCCGACTCCTGCACTTTCTCTTAAAATCCCAGCGAAAACACCCCAATGTTCCACACTGAACAGAAGAGGCTTTGATTTCCTCGCATACCGGATTATGAGTCAAATCATAAATCTCAAAGCTGAGCCACTTCTGTTCATTGCAAAACAGCCATGCGATTTCTGATTGGATCGTATGCCGGCATATGAGCCAATCATAAATCGCATAGCAGAGCCTCTTCTGTTTAATGTGGAAAAGCAGGCAGTTTCCACGAAATACTTTTTTTTTTTTTTTTAGTCTTCACTTCTTGAAGGACTTTTTTTTTTTTTTTTGTACCTACCTTTCCTTTCATAAATCTGACAACCCTGTTTGGGTCTGAGCAATGTATACCTAACTTATGAGAAGAAAAGAAAGAAGGGCACTGTTAGGATAACCATATCATATGACCTAAAGTTAAGCAAACAATGTAAGAAGATATCAAAGTTAGCAAAAGGTATCACTAATAGAATAAAATAAGATATTATTCCTCTGTATATATACACAGAAAGACCCAATATGTACCACTGTATGCAACTCCTGAGAACAATGTTCTAAAAAAATCAACAAAAGAGATGCAGTTCAGAGCTGGTCGACATTAATGAATTAACTTCAATAATAGAAATTATACAAGTTGCCAGCTAAACAGGATTTATAGCTTATCTGCTAGGTAGGGATTAGCTAATTACATGAAATAATACAAATGTGTCTTTTCAGAGACAGCAGGTAAAAGGACATTCCCTGTGTGTCTGGTCTTTACATGTGTTACAATAAAGAAAAGTGCTTTGCTTAAATACAAGAAAGTAATCTGCTTGAATGCATTAGAGTTTGATTTTTGCATATCTATTCAGAATTCATAAACTGTGGCTCTCCTCACAGTATCAGCTGTGTATTTTTTATTTTTGCTATTTGTTTGTTTGTTGTCTATGCTCCAGTTGAGTTTTGGTCATATATTCAAAGCACCTACTTTTTGCTAGTTTATTTAAATGGTAAAATAAAAATTATCAGTCCTGTTCATTCTCTTGTAAAGACCACCATTAGCACAATCTAATATCCCTATAAACATACACTCTCACATGCACACATGGATGTGCACGCACACACACACACACACACACACACACACACACACACACACACACACACCTGTAACACTTACCTTTAGAAATGCGGAAACATATTCTTCCATGAAGCAGAGGCATATTTTCACTCTTCAGGAGCTAAATATTATCTATTATAAACTATCATGGAAAGATATGGAGTCTGCAAGGAACTATCATGGAAAGCTATGGAGTCTGTAGGAACTATCCTGGAAAGCTATGGAGTCTGCAAGGAACTATCCTGGAAAGCTATGGAGTCTGCAAGGTTACGAGTATGCCAGGGGTTGATTTTTGGTCATACTTTAGGAATGCAACTCTAGGGCTTCAAAGTGCTTTACATGGATCCATATCACAAAAGCTATGCCACTGCCATTGCACAGAGCTGTATATGACTCACTTCGGGTAGCAACTAGAACTGCATTATTAATTTATTATGAATTTTTAAGTTTAACTACAGGGACAATGGACACATATTACCCACTGCCTGGCACTGAAGCAAAGAACTTTGCAAGGGTGCAGCAAACATTTACAAAGAAGTGTGCAGCTCCTTGGTGCTGACACATAGTACTGGTAAACCACACATGAAATACAACAAAGTATTATCAGGACAGGTAAATCATTGGATGTCAAGTATAGCTGTAAAGGTAAGCAAGCAATAAACATACTGAATTAAGAACTAAAACTAGTTATTTTCTTTTCACACTGACAAGACAGCACAAATAGTGCTTGTTGTCACATGAGGTGTACTATGATAATCAGTAAGTATTAACAGTACAGGTATGGCATTAGAGCTCTGCTTGCACAATACAGAGCTGTAATGTTACAGTGTTATTAGTCTTAGCAGGCTGGTGACCTCAGGGGAAGTCGCCAAAGTCTGGATTCCAAGCTATAGGGTTTGTAAGCTTGCAGGGTGATCCTCTTCTAATGAACCTTTAAAAGTTTTCAGATTAGATGCAAGTTTTAACCTCAGTAGCAGCTGGTTTCAAAAACCTTCAGCCCCAAATTATAAAAGAGTTTGCTTTAATGGAGCACTTACATTTCTCACTATTAATTAGCAATGCTTGATTTATTATCTCAACAGAACTCTCCTTGAAACTAATGCCGACAGTAAAGACAAAAAAAATCATCCTTCTTAGATTCATAGGCTCATGGCTGTGTACTGCTAATGACCACTGGCGTCTTTTTAAGCCTATCCATGCACCCCAAATCTCTGACAAGTTCTGGAACTCTTGCTAAGTGTAATCAGGGACTCGTGAGATGAAATGTTTACATGCAGATGCAGGGGCATTTACAAGCTGCCTTTGTCCATTAGAGACATAGGTGCCAAGCCAGGGAAACATCTCCTATAACCCGTCCAAACTGCACTTAAATTGGGATATGGAGGAACTCTGCTACACACAGATGGGGAGCTTGTTCCAGAGAAGTAGTAGTCTCTGGGATATACACCTACATCTCCAAAAGTTCCTATTTATATCAAAGGGAATGATTAAGTCTTTATAAAGGGTAATTCTGGAGGTATTTGTTTTGTGGGTGTGGGTGTGGAGTCTGAAGATGCCTTGTATGCCAGGCAGAGATCTCCCTCTTGCCGTTAGGAAACAGAATACAGAGCTAGGGCTTTGAAGCCATCTGCACAGGACATGTCATTTATACCCTGCATTCTTTTAGTTAGGGTCCCCATTCCAGTTGTTGAATGTGCCTTTTTAGGTACACATACTCAATGATAGGTCTGATAAATGATGAATAAAATGAAACAATGACCTCCACAGACCTGGATTGCCATATATTTATTTATAAGTTATACAACACAAAATGATTTCCTCACTACTGTAGGCATGATGGTCAAAAGCTAGATTGCTGTCTATGTGTGTCTCCGAGTCCCTGACTACTGGATCGACTCTTAGGAGTGTGTTGTCAATATGATACTTACCCAGGGGGTGGATGACCTCCAAAAGATGACACCCATTCTTCATTTAATATAGCTGCAATCTACATTCCACCTGGCAACAACAATGAAGTACTGGAAAATGTTCTTTCCTCACTCTGCAATGATCTCCCCAATGAAACCATACTCATGGGTGATGTCAACATAAACTGGTTAACTCTCTCCTCGGAATCTCCCTCCTCCTCCATTAACTTACATGGTTTCACCCAGCTAATATCCAAAACTGTTTATACTTATAAACCTTCTACTCAATCATGTCACAAACTGACAAACTTTGACTCTAGTATACTAAACAGCCAGCTCTCAGCTATCAACTGGTCATTCCTCAGACATTTACCCCTAAATTAAGCTGTACTGGCATTTAACAACATATTCCAAAACATGATCAACTCCCTAGTCCCCATAAATAATGTAAGAATAAAAGCAGACATATCCCATTGGTTAACAAACTCCACCTGCTTCCTGATGGCTCAGAGAGATAAAACATGGAAGCTCTGGACTAAAACTAAACTTCCCTCCCACTTTAAACAGTACAGGCACATACTCAACTTTACTAAACAAGCCATCACCAATGATAAGAGAAACTACTATACTAACCCTCGTACATCACACCTTAATAACACTAATAACTTCTGGAATACAATTAACCAAAGCCTCCATCCTGGCCAACCCTCCTCTCCCCAACCTAGTCCTTTAAGCACTCCTCTCAAGACTGCATCTAACTTTAACACCTATTTCATAGACTCCATCAGCAAACTAACCAACCATCCTAATACCAATACTGACAATATCCTGCCCACCTCACCCTTCTCCCTAAAAACTGTATCCACCAACTACATTAAATCCCTGCTTCTTAAACTTAAACCTTGCTCCCCCTCAACAGACAATCTCCCTTCACTCGTTCTACAGAAAGCAGCCAACTCCATTGACCTATCCATCTCTATCCTCATCAGCTGATCCATTACTGAGGCTGAAGTCCATGCAATTTGGAAAACATTCTACACCTTACCTATCCATAAAGGAGGCGGCTTGACCAAACTGCCCAACTTTTGGCCCATAGCAATCCTATCACCCCTCTCAAAGATCTTGAAAAAATGTGTACACAAACAAGTCCTAGAATACCTCATACAAAGGAAGCTAATCACCCCCACCCAACATGGCTTTCGCCCTGGACACAGTACCTCTACAGCCCTCATTTCCTTCATCAGCACCATCTCACAAGCTAGAGACCAGAACAAACTGGTATCTTACCTCTTTCTAGACCTCTCAAAAGCTTTTGACACCGTATCTCAATCCTCCTCTTAAACAAACTCTCTGAACTTAACCTATCTACCTCTACTATCTCCTGGTTCTCTAGCTACCTCAGCAACCATCTCCAATCAGTTAAATGGCTTTCTGCTATCTCCCCTGAACTGCCCATAAAGATGGGGGTCCCCCAAGGTTCCATTTTTGGGCCCTCTACTCTTTAACATATTCACCAATCAGTTATACACATCCACACCACAATCATCACTGGTACAATATGCTGATGACTCCACAGTCACCACCATATCCAATACCCTCACAGATCTACATACAACTCAGAACTACTTTCTTTCCATCGAAAATTGGCTCAACAAGAACTACCTAATCCTGAACCATAAGAAGACTAAACACTTGCTCTTCATTCCAAAAACTATGAACCATCTTAAACCTTCTTTCTCTATCACGTCCTCAATAATACACCCATCACAGCTGAAACTCATACCAAATTACTCAGGGTCATTATCGATGACCAGTTGAAATTTGACCTACATGTACTCAGTAACATTAAAAAAAAACACCAAAAACTTGGACTCCTCTACAGGAATAAAAACTTTTTACCCAGTAAAGCCAAGAAAGCCCTATCTCATGCCTACCCACTGCCAACCCTACTATGCGTCTCTCAAATCCTCACCAAATTACAAACCACACCTCTCTAAATGGGAATCCATTTACAACAAGGTGGCCAAATTTGCTGCTGAACACCCATACTATTCTCACCACTGTTTAGCACTCAGGAAACTAAACTGGTTAGAGCTTCCTAACTACCTTCTCCTCTCTCAACTTCAGATAATCCACTCTATTCTACACCAGCCCTCTTTCTGTCCCAGTATTCACTCTATCATCTCCCTTTACACCCCACCTAGAACTCTTTAGAGCTCAGAACAATGTCTCCTTTCTATATACAAACCAAAAATTAACATTGGCAAGAACCTCTACAGCTATTCCCTAGCAAAAAGCTGGAATAAACTTCCATTACACATTCGAAACACTAAGCCTAACCAACATTTCAAAAATGCAGTAAAAAAACAACTAAGCAATACAAAACTATGTCAGTGTAACTATCCCCATGAATGACCTAGCTCCTCCCTTTCAACTTGTCCACCACCCCCCCCCCCTTCGGAACTCCTGTGTCACCTAACTTTTTTCTCTACGACTATATTACTGTATAATACTCCTTCATATAGCCTCTCCACCATGCATCTACATATTTTTACTGTTGACTCAAACAATAATCTTTGTGTTTTGCAGAGACATAGAAAAGGCACAAAGTGATACATGTAAATATTCCAATTTTATCCTTTGTACTCTCTGACTGTACTAGTTGTACTATGCTAATATGTAAATCTAATGTCACTCATGTTAAAACTAATAAGCTTAACTATTTTTTCTGTTGGGAAACTATTACTTACAGGACTATGTACTATGTTTACTTTAGTTAATCAAGTGTCTACTGTTTTTATGGAGCTTTTCTCCCGGGTCTCCACTGAAAAAGGGCTCTGACCCAGCTGGACTAACCCAGTCAACAAATGTAAAATAAAATAAAATAAATAAATAAAAGGATACTAATATGCACTGCTTGACATTTAATTATAGTCCATGGCTCTAACACCAACCAGTTATTTGTCTGTGTCAGCCCTTCTTGTAAACATTAGTGTTGGTGGGGGATTCTATCACTGCTCCTAATTTGCAATTGTCTACAGATTTGGTCATCCAGAGGCCCTTGACACTGGCCTTGGCTTCAAAGAAGTAGATGCCAAAAGGAGTGGTCCCATGACTGATCCCTGAGGAACTCAGCTGGTGACTAGCCTCCTTGTAAAGATGCCAATTAACTTCCTGGGTGCTATCTGTGAGCCAGCTGACTATCTACCAAGTGACATAAGGGTTTATACCAAACTTCTTGATTTTATCAACAATTCCCAGGTAGAGTATTGTGTCAAATGCCTTGGACAGGTCAAGGTAGGCAGTATGAAGCATTTCCCCCTCATTCTTCTTAAAGAAGTCCACCAAACTGAGTAGGCATCACCTGCCCTTCATGAAACCAAACTGGGTTAGGTCCAAAAAAGTATATATGTTACTGCAACTTCAGTATAATGAAATGGAACAATATTAACTAAAATCTACCCAATACAAGCTAATCAAGATGACAGAAGCTTGACTTTCCTTGTCAAGGCAAATAGCCAGCTATCAATAAGATAACCTCCAGAAGAGTGTAACAATGGAGCTTACCTAAAAAAATACTCCAGAGCCCCAATTCCACTGTTAAGGCTAACTTTGCTGTATTATGTACTTTGTCTTTATCAATGTCACATGATTAAAAAGAAGCAAGAGAGATGGTACCAAACAATACTTCTAGTCCCCATCTCCAGAGCAGCAAGTATAAAAAAACAGCTTCTAAAATGGCTAAAGCAAATCAGCTCTGCCTCCAGACTCCACATCCAACTTGTAGACCTTTGTAAATGTGTGGACTAAGAACTGCATTGCAGCTTTACAAATTTTTAAGGCAGGAACTCTTTTGAAAAGCTTGATGTTGTAACTTCTGCTCTGTAGGTGTGTATCCTGGACTCCCCAAGTAAAGTCTTGTGATGTTTGTCTTAGCAAAATGCAACAAAAGTAGTAAGCTACTTGGAAATAGTCTGCTTCACAAACCTACCTTGTTTCCCCTTCATGAAAGGCAGAAACAACTACTCACACTGCCTAAAGCATTTGTTCACTAAAAATACTGCTTCAAATCCTATACATATTTATACTGTTCAGAAGGTTTTCTGCCTCAAATGCTTGTTAGGACAAAATAGGCAAATGACAACACTAATTCAAAGCCACCTCAGAGGCTACTTTCAGCAAAAAGTACAAATTCATTCTAAGTGGTACCCTTTTGCTGTGGAAGACCATTTAAGTCCCACTGTACATCAGTGCTTGTAATTCTGTAATCTTTCTGGGTGCGGTGGCCACAGTTACAAAGTTTTCCAGAACACAAACTCTATATCTGCTGTAGTCATATGGTCAAAGGAACCAGCATGTGCTTCTTAGTCACAAGATAAAAGCCCCCACATCAGTGAGACAGGGTTACTAGGAGATTATAGGTGGAGAATCATCATCATAAACCTTTTCATTAGTAGCCATGAAGCTCCTGGGGAAACAGGGGTAGAGAATACTAAACCACACAACAAAATACTTTAATGGAGTAATCAATGAGAAGTACTTTAACTGAGTCTGTAAGATTCTGTAGAAACTGAGGAATTGTGCACTCTTAGTATATAAAGTCCTTATTTCTGCATCAGAACGGAAATCTCTTCCATTTTCCTAGATGTGATGTCCCAGTATTGGGCTTATTTCCCCCTTTAAAGGTACAGTGCAAGGGAATAGATGACTTTTAGGAATCAACCTAAGATCATCTAAGCAGTAAGGTGAAGATCTTTGAGGTTTGGATGCAAAACTTTACTCTCCCAAAAAGAATGCAGGGACTGCTACTGAGACAACTGTATTAGTGAAGTCACAGTCCAGGGTAGGAGAAGAGTGAACTATAGCTGCTTTGTCCACACTGGAGACACTAGGATTACCCTTAACATTTCTCTTTTTACTTTGAGCAGGACAATTTTTTTAATGAGAGGACAAGAAGGGAATGAGTACAGAATGCTTGGGCACCAAATGATTGAAAATACTATATTTGTAAAAGCCTGCAGATGTGAGTTCTTCAACAACATTTCTCAACTTCGAAATTCAGGTGCAACGTAAACAACTTCATTTCTGGGAAGTTTCACTATCCTATGTTCATGGCAAAAACCTTGTTGTTGGGCATCTGTTTATGAGACAAGACAATCTTTCTTGTCAAGAAGTTTGCAAGGCAGTTCTCCCACAAAGGAAAATATATTATCGAAAGACTCAGTTTTATGTGCAGAGCATGATCCAAACTAATATCACTCCTCTCTGCATAGGATAACACTGAGTGACCCTTAAAAATTAAAAAAAGAAAAGAAAAAGACTGAGTGACCCTTATTTGTGGATGTATCACATCACTGTGGTATCATCTGCCACTGCCTGTTCATAGGTTCATAGGTGTTTAGTAGGCTAATGACCACAAGGGCCTTTTTAAGCCTAGCCATGCATCCCAAATCTCTGATACCCTTGATAAGTGTAAGCATGGGCCTGAGAGATGAACCTGGGAGATGCTGCACTCAAAGAATAAAAATGAGAATGAGTCTGACACAACAAAGGGCCAAACATAGTCAACATCTCTTTCTGAATGGTATGTAAGGACTTTGGAGTAGTTACCGCAACCAGTACACTATTAGACATTTGCAGTGGGCTCCCATGTACAGTCTGAAGTAAGCAGTGCCATTTTCTGTGTTAGCTGAAGTGGTACAAATAGAAGACCTGGACTGATGGCAATTTGACTATCACCAGAGAAACTCCTTTCAAACAGGTAAACATTTGTTTCTGCATTTAAGTCCTTTACTACTCGGCTGGAGTGCCTTCTGTGTGGAGTCTGCATGTCCTCCCCGCGGTCGAGTGGCGTTTGAAAGACATGCGTAGAATGGGCATGCCTTCGTTGAAGGTTGGGCGTTGAGCTGGCACCTCGGCACAAGTAAAAAAATCTACTGCCAATCATTAGAGGACCGGAGTTCCGCTGTGGCGACCCCTAACCGGGAAAAGCCGAAAGAAGAACAGCTACTGCAAATCATTCAAATACCACGGACTCTTTTTCGCATACAGTGTTGCATTGGGCATCACAAGAACTGAAAAGATCATAAAACCTAGTGTGTGTGTGTGTGTGTGTGTGTGTGTGTGTGTGTGTGTGTGTGTGTGTGTGTGTGTGTGTGTGTGGTGGAACATATTAAACAACATGTTGTTCATTTGCAAGGTACTGACCTCTGCTATGAAGCACAGACACCCTACAAGTAGATTTATCTAGGAATGCCACTTTGAACTTTTGAAGGAAACAAATTAAGCTTCCCTTTTTTTACAATGAGTCAAAGTGGTCAAACAAGTCAAGGTCAAGGGTTCTGCTCATTTGATTGACAAACCAAATTGGAAAAATCCACATGGTTAAGACCATGTGGTCGAAAATTTAGTCTGTTGAACCGCCCTGATTGAGATCACAGTATAGTGGGGATTGAGGAAATTGCCATTTTCTCCACAGTAGGGCAATCTCAGAGTTGGTATATATAATTAGCAGAGGGTTGTGGGGGTGCAGACGGTTTGCCTTCCTGCAAAAACATTGTGTTGTTTATGGGTGTTGTTTGCTTCTTTTAGTTATCAACAAACTAAATTGTTGACCATATGGTCTCCACCATACGAGTTTTGACAATCTAGTTCATTGATCAAATGAACTAGATGTGTTGCAGAAAGTCTTGATACATTGTCAAGGAATGCACCTAAATCAGTCATTAAGGTAAGAATAAATCTGAATCTGCAGAATTTGAAAATAAAGACTGACACTGGATTCTTATTCAAAACTCAGGTTGCTGTAAACAAACCAAAATAGAGGTAAATAAATTGGTGGTGCTCTAACCCCACTCTCAACCTGTGCAATCCTCATTGGGCAGGGAGAAAAGGAGACATAGCTGTAAGCACTCTATACAACCAGACTTGTCAGCAAGGCATCATGCAGCAGGAGAGGTAAAAAGAGAAAGAAACATCAAAAATAATAAAATACATTTCGTTCAATGGTTAACTTTTATAACTAACATGGGTATCATGCATGCTTTGAGGGGCCATTGAAGGGGAGCTATAATTGTCCCTAATTTGAAAATTAATTTTACTGAGTGTTACTAGGTTTTCAACTAGCTCCAGATTTATATCAACATGAGACAGTGGGCTTCAGACAAATGCAGATACTCTCCCAAAATTAATGGTGGATCTAAATGCATGAAAGGCTTTGATCCCTGGGACTGATAAGAAAGAGGATAAATAACCCCCTTGAAAGACTTTCTATATTTTCCCATCTTACCGAGTGAATGAGACCATAGTAGTGGAGTTTTTTACCTAGATCCCTTTGTAACAGCAAGATCAACAGAAGGACTCTTGTATAAAAAGGGCCTGATCTTGAACCCCTGAGAAACTATATTGTTTCTTTTCAGCAAACTAGCTCATCTTCCACCCAAAATGATCTCCCATCAGCTGCAAAAACTCCACAAAATAAACATCCTCAGGTGGTAAAATCAGAATCACAGATGCAATCATCCGTATTATGTCAGATAAAAAGGAAGTAAGAGTGACTCTGCTCTTTTTCATCACTATTGACAATGGATAATGCTGAAGTGAAGCTCTAATTTTATGTATCTGAGATAAGGATGAGGTAGTAAAGAAACACTAAGCACTTTTGAAACCTTAAATTATCTTGATAAATGAGGTTAAGAAGTGGATTAATACAAAAGAGGCTGCCAAAATGTTAGCCAGCATGCAAGCTGCATTTGAGAATGGACATTAAGCTATCTCCTACAGTGAAACCTAATTCCTATGACCACATGGGCTAGGCCTGCTGTGCAGAAGAAACACCATCAGACTGTAAGGAAAACCTAATTGATGTATAAACTTTTGATGACACAGCCTCATAACTATATATTACTGGGGAAATTCTGATAAGAAAGAGCATGTGCCCAGTCTTATCGGGGGGGATGGGGTGCAGAGTGGACAAAGATAAAATTCAGGTACTCCATCAGTGGCTGGATACTCAGGTCCCCAGCCTCCTCTAGCCTTACTCCTCACCCTGGTGTACACAGCAAAAACCTCTGTGATGAACTACAAGTAAACCATTAAAAAAGAATGTATGGTAGCTGGTCCCGAAGGGAGGTTCATGGGTCAATGAACCTCCACCCTACCATCCAGACCTTCCAGTGTAATCACTGATAGCACAAGCTTGGGCTTAAGTGTCAATGCAGTGGTTAACCTACAGCTGGTTAGGTTTTGACTGCACCCCTTATAAAAAAATCAGTTTCTCATTCTTAATGTTAGGAACAATAGCTTTATACTATTTTCCCCAAATGTGTTGATGCAGGCTCCCTAACCGCAAGCCTTTTGCTTAACTTTTGCAGCTCCAGTTTCTCAATACTTTGAGAAAAAAAAACAATAAATCTTTATTGAGGGATAAAGCCCTGACTAAGCTGCAGGTAACACAAGTTTGACATTGTCTCAGGCTCCTGCAGTAGCTAGTCAGAAACCAGTGGTGTGGGCATCCACTGAGGGCTCACCCATCCTGGGCGTGGGAAGTTCATAGGTAGGTACTAGGCTATTGGCCCTAGGGCCTATATAAGCCTAGCCAAAAAGGTACCCTGGTTTTTGCCACCCAAGAAAATTATTTTCCTGTGCTCCTGTTGAGCAGAGCCACAGAGGTGATCTCCAGGGTGAATTTCCTATTTCCCAACCAATCATCAAGATTTTTCTTGAAGAGTGCTAATGAGGAGCTTTGTTTGATATAGATATGTAGTTTGTTCCAGAGTATGGGAAGTCTCTAGGACAGGAATCTATCCCTCCAGCATGTTGTGTTTATTGAACTGACAAGGTTTAGGTCCCTAGAGCGTGTAGCTCGGAGGGATTAGGATTTCTTTAAGTGGAGCATGTCCAACAGCTCTGGGTTTGACACAGCTATGTGTGTTAGGCAGAGATCGCCTCTGAGTAGGCGATATACGACAGAGTAAATCAGGAGTCTTTTGAGACGGTCTGCGTAGGGCATCCGTTTGAGGCCGGTAATCCTCTTTGTGAGGTATTTCTGCGGCCTTTCCAGTTGCTGTAGCTATCTTGTGAGGTGCATACCAAAAGGGGTGTTGTACTCTATAATAGGTTTAATAAGTGATGAGTAGAGGAGAACAATGACCTTTTTTTCCCTGGATGAAAAACCTTTTGTGATGAGGTGTGCCACGTAGAAGGATTTCCTGACTACTGTGGCGATGTGATTATCAAAGGAGAGACTACTGTCCACCTGGGTCCCAAGGTCTCTTATCACACTTTCATTGTTAAGTAGACTACCACCTATGTGGTAGCTCATGGGTACAGTGTTTTTACCAAAGGGGATGACAATGCACTTTTTGGCATTGAGCTTGAGGCCATGGCTTTGACACCAGGCATCTTTCTCCGTGAGGCCCTTTTGTAGGATGTCCACATCATTAGGAGTTTCGATTATGGCTCCTAGTTTGCAGTCATCTGTGAACTTCATTAGCCAAAGACCTTCTGTGTTAGCCTGTATTCACAAAAGTAGACACCAAACAGGAGAGAACCCAGGACTGAACCCTGTGGTACTCCACTTGTCACTGGTCTGAAGTCAGATTTGTAGTCTGCTACTTTCACAGTGTGGGATCTGTCAGTGAGCCAGTTGGCAACCCATCTTGTGACATAGGGATTTATACCTAATTTAGTGAGTTTATCTATAATTCCAGAGTGGGGGATGGTGTCAACAGCCTTGGCGAGATCTAAATAGGCTGTGTGAACCACCTTATCCTCGTCTATGGCTTTGGTGACTGCTTCAAAGAAGTCTATCAGGTTTAGGAGACATGATCTGCCTTTTACAAACCCAAACTGGATGGGGTCCAGAGTTTGGAGATTACCAATGTCTTTGTGTATAAGATCCATGATGATACGTTCCATGGCCTTGCAGACCAGGCTCGTTAGGCTAATGGGGCGGTAGTTCTCAGGCTCCATGGTGGCTCCCCCTTTGTGGAGTGGGATAACCATTTCTGTACGCCATTCAGTGGGCACAAAGCCTGAGGTGATTATCAAAGGAGAGACTACTGTGAACCCTGTGGTACTCCACTTGTCACTGGTCTGAAGTCAGATTTGTAGTCTGCTACTTTCACAGTGTGGGATCTGTCAGTGAGCCAGTTGGCAACCCATCTTGTGACATAGGGATTTATACCTAATTTAGTGAGTTTATCTATAATTCCAGAGTGGGGGATGGTGTCAACAGCCTTGGCGAGATCTAAATAGGCTGTGTGAACCACCTTATCCTCGTCTATGGCTTTGGTGACTGCTTCAAAGAAGTCTATCAGGTTTAGGAGACATGATCTGCCTTTTACAAACCCAAACTGGATGGGGTCCAGAGTTTGGAGATTACCAATGTCTTTGTGTATAAGATCCATGATGATACGTTCCATGGCCTTGCAGACCAGGCTCGTTAGGCTAATGGGGCGGTAGTTCTCAGGCTCCATGGTGGCTCCCCCTTTGTGGAGTGGGATAACCATTTCTGTACGCCATTCAGTGGGCACAAAGCCTGAGGTGAAGCTATGATTGAACATGGTGCTTAGGTGGGGTGCCAGTTCATTTTGCAGTTCAGCATGGGATGTTGTCAGGTCCCATGGATGCTGTGTTCTTGGCTTTGGTGAGTGTGGTTTTTACCTGTGCAGCTGTGATTACAGGAACTTTGCATTCTTCCAGTATAGAGATGAGCCCTTTAGGGGGTGAGAGGAGAGTAAAGTTAGCAATGAACCTATCTGCCAGGATGTTGGCAATATCAGTTGGTTCTGTATATTTAGTGTCATTGCACTGTAACTCAGAGCAGATCTGAGTGTTGCCATTGAGATTCTAGACATAGCTATAGAATGCATTGTGGTTGTCTTTAGAATCAGTGGTGATTTTGTTTTTGTAACTAGCTTTGGAGGATTTTATTAGAAATCTCAGCTTCTTACTGAGGCTGACCAGGGAGTTCCTCCAATCATGGGATTTTACTCTTTTTTGAAACAGTTTATTTCTTCTGTTGTAGAGTTTGTTTATGGCAGTGGACCACCAGATTGGCTTCCTTTTTTTGGAGGATAGCATCTTGGTTCTGTTAGGGATTGCACGATCCATGCACTTGTGTAAGTGCTTATAAAGTGCATTTGTGTAGGATTCAGCAGTCATATCTCTATTGTCTGTCTGCATGGGTGTCGTGAAGTTTGCCACTTCTGTCTTAAGAAGTGTGAAGTTGGCTTTGGAGAAATGTTTTACGGTGGTTTCCCTAATGGGGGGTGGGGGCGGGATGTGGATGTCTAGGGTGATTAGCTTGTGGTCAGATCTGACCAAAGAGGAACTGACCTCTGGTGTGGAACACCAGTCGCCCATGTTGGTAAAAACCAGGTCTAGGATATTGCTGCCCCTGGTGGGGGTGTGGATAAGTTGATCCAAGGCACTGGAATTTATGAATTCCAGAAAACGTTGAGCAAAAGAGTTGGTACATGAGTAGTTTTCCCAGTTAATGGTGGGGTAGTTGAAATTGCCCATTATTAGGGTGTTGGGTTGTACCCTAATATTTTCCAGTGTATCAAGAAATGAGGAGTGGGAATCCTTGGGCATGGTGGGGGATCTGTAGCAAGTTACAATTTTGATTGCAGTCTTGCCCAGAGTTAGTTGCACTTGGATAATTTCGGATGTATTATGCTGACAACTAGCCTGGAGGTGTGGGTATCCTTAATGAATATGGACACCACTCCGCCTTTAGTGGTTCGGTCCAGGTTAGGTGGCCAAAAGGTGTGGTATGAATTATAGCCTGGTAATGCAGAGGTGCTCTCTGGAGCCTTGAACCAGGTCTCTGTCACTGCACAGATGTCAATGTTCTCCATTTTAAGGAGTGCCTCGAGTGAATGCATTTTGAGGATTTTGCTTGCTTGTACCAGTTAAGGTGGTGAATTTGTCATTTGAATCTTGCCTAAAAAAAGGCACTATAGGGGTGGCAAGAGCCTTAGCCAGTATCCGGAATCTCAAGGGCAACAGGTGCAGGCCATCTCTGGCAAAGCATCGTGGTCTGTCGATCATGTCATCCCAGGCAGACAGATACTGGATCCCCTTAGAATAACACCAGAAGCTTTGCCAATTGTTGAAGTCATTCATTTTGTCCTTGTACTGTGGTATAATTCTGGGTGATGGCAGGATGCTACTCAGGGCTAGGGTCATACCTGCCTGGGCTGTAAGATTGGAAAGCTCCTCCATGTCTCTTTCCATGTAGTCCAGCGACGTACGTCTCAGGTCATTCACACCAACATGGACAATGACAGAGTCATATTTGTACTTGTTGTGGAGTGACCTGAGTGTGTGTGTTATGTGGCAGATCCTGGCACCCAACAGGCAGCTGACAGTAACTTTCTCCTTGTTTAGCTTGGTGAGTGGAACATCAGTGGGCCTGACTACAGAGTCACCTATGACTAGAGTGTTGGGTGCATTGTTATGCCTTATGGGCTGTGGTTGAGTGGCACACTGAGCTTGTGGGCTATGTGTCATTTGTGTTGTGTTGGGGGGGGTGTAGGTTGTTTGCGTTTCTGCTTTGGAGGTCTCTGTTGCTTGAGCAGATTTTTATTGAGAGCCTCTGCGAATGTAGGTGTGTGTTTCATGTTTCTATATGTGTGTTTTGGTGGTGTAGGTTTTGAGGGACTATGTGATGAGTGTGGTGTGGTGCAAGTGTTAACTTTCTCCTCTTGACTGTCTAGTCCAGTCTTGGGTGAAGAGAGCTTTGCTTCCAGTTTGGCTATATAAGTGCATCTCTCACAGACTGTAGTGTTGAGTGGTAGGAGGAGTGGGCTGTCTGTGTACATGAGGCAATTTCTGCATTGCCCCAAGATGCCCAGATTCATCAGGTAGACAGGAGAAAACACCAGGAGCTGACCCTTAGACATCCCTGGATAGGTGCTTATTTATTAAGTACTAAAAACTGTTTTCCTCTAAACAAGTGAGGAAAGTTGAGTGCTGTAGTAATTTGTAGCTTATTTAGTGCTTACAACGAGTTCTGAACAAGTAACGAAAATAGTCTTCTCCACTAATGCTAGGAAAACACGGACATGACAACTAGTGCTTTCATTCACTTTATTACTTGTGAACTTTGTCAGAAAACATTGAACTCCACCCTCTCACACAATTTATAATAAATATAGTTGTCACATGTCAAATGATGTCATTGAACCACATAACTCACATTCTAGTATAAAAGAATATATGTAAAAAAAATATATATATATATGTATAAAAATATTTGAATTAAATATTACATTTTAAAAAATATATATATATATATATATATTTGTTTACATGTATATAATCACATGTACATGCACATATGTGCATGTACATGTGAATAACTATTATTTCATCATCAAAAAACACTTTATGTTGATAGTTTCATTCAAACCAGGCTTGTTGTGTACCCCAAAATGAAGTTGCCATAAAGATTCTTTACATTCTAGAAGTGTTTTACAGTCTCCCATATAGGCTTTTTGCCTGACACTATCTATTACAGAAAAACAAATTTCTTAAAATCAGAACATACTGTGGACTGCCTTGCTAAGGCATTAGTTTCTGAACAAGTGCTGAGCTTAAGGAAACACATTTTAGTGCTAAAACTAAAAAACTGGCACGTTCTAAGGGAAAATTTGAAGAGCAGACTTTATGGCACCGGGAATACTTTAACCCTAGCTAAGCGGCGATGCATAAAGTGTATTTTCTTTTCTCTGACTTGCCACTTGGGAGACACCAAGTGGGAGCACTTGGAGTTCACCTTGTGTGGCTCCACACTTGCCGGGCCTGTGCTGCCATTAGTGCATTCACACTATAAAGCCAGGGTGAAAACGGTGTGCACAGGAATGCTTCTCCTCAGGAGGCAATGGTTGTGGGCTCAGGGGAGCCACCAAGAAAGACGAAGGTGGTCCCAATGAGGAATAGTGAATAGACCACTCCCAGGACCACCAAGCTGGCCCACTTGCTACCTCCAAACTCATGCCAGGGAATGGAAGACTACTTGGTGTTCCCAGTCAGAAATGAAGTGGCCATCAGGATCTCACCTAGTCTGGGAATACCCAGATCCCATTCAACCTGAATGAATGGTCAAGTAGGGTGAAGCTGAAGGAGCCATTGGGCAAGATCATGGGTTTGTAGGAGAAGAAACAAAAAGCTAATATTAGCACACTCAGCACTACTGTCTGACCTTAATAATTAGGTACAGGTTAATTAGAAATTATTTTTCAGTCACCACATAAAAGACAAATAACTCCCAAAAAGAATTCTTCATAGAAACCAAAAGTAGCAAAAAACTGTACTAAATTCTGAAAGATTAACCTTCACAGGTAAAAACAGAGATCTGACTGGTAAAGGCTTTGGCCTTAAGGTAATAAAACATCTAAACATTCACAAACAACATAAAGCAGTCACAAATTCAGTTAATTAACAGTATAAACATAAAAATACTCTTTTAAAACTTAGAAATCAACAGGATGAAATGGACACGACAGGCTGAATCACAAAAAAACAGTTACTGAAGCAGTACACATCTGTTCCATACTGTGCATTCCTTAAAATCTTTACAATAATAGACAAGTAAACCAATTAAATTTATTCAGGAGAGGAGAAAAAAGAAAATTAATCACTATGTAAACAAACAGTTCTTTTGTATGCTGCATATTAAATAGCTTCTTTAAAATTAATATGTAAATTAGTTAAATTTACTTGGCAAAGAAAAAAAACTGAAAACAGATTCCACTTCAGAAAATTCATCACAGACTGTTGTATTACACAAAAGGGTGTTTTATCTCCACATAATTATTTTCAAATACTACACACTAAAATTGAGATTGTACTGCTCAAATAATAAAATACTGTAAAGCAAATAGTAACTGGAAAACACTCAGCCCAGACTTTTACCTGGGAGAC
Organism: Protopterus annectens; assembly: GCF_019279795.1. NCBI lineage: Eukaryota > Metazoa > Chordata > Ceratodontiformes > Protopteridae > Protopterus > Protopterus annectens. The sequence continues at coordinate 876,196,664 of NC_056745.1, forward strand.
AAGTGCTGGTAGTTCCAGCAAGAGACAGTTGGAGTTGCTCATGTTTTCAAACTAGCAGAAAAGATGGTGTCAGCAATAGCTGTGAAAGACACTCCCACTCCTGGCTTCAAAGACAACCTTTAAAAACTGGCCAGTGACTTGCTCAGCAGAAGTAAAAAAGTAATGTCTTTCAGCCTTTCCTGGTTAGGGGTCGCCACAGCGGAACTCCGGTCCGCTAATGACTGGCAGTGGACTTTTACAGTGCCGAGTTGCTAGCCCAAAGTCCAACCTTCAAAGAAGGCACACCCATTCACGCATGCACCTACTTGCATGTCTTTAAATGTCACTCAATCACGGGGAGGACATGCAGACTCCACAGAAAAGATGCTCCAGCCGAGAACCGAACGGGAGAACCTCTTGCTGTGAGGCGACAACACTAACAGCTTTGGAACCAAGGCAAAGTATATAGTGCACAACATTTTCTTAAAGTTTCATAACTGTGACTTAACTATGTTTTGCTCTTGATTTGAGTTATAAGATGAGTGTGGTGAAAACGTGGACCAATGCTACTTCGGTTTACCAAAATTATGAACTGTAGCTTAATCTGTGACTTAGAACTCACAGCCTTGCAAATTGTTAATATTTTAACCCATGACTTAACAGCCAGCAGCTGTGAAAGCAAGTTTAAACAGAACTTAACTAAAAAAATATATTTTTTTGCTCATGTCTGCAGACCATCTGATAATTTTTTTGTAGTGCTGTCCATCCCCCTCCAATGAAGCGACAGTTGACTGCAACACAGCTGTCACACGGGATTTCATCAGGGAATTTTTGTTTTAAGCTTTAACTCCCTGCATGCCACAGGGTTGGGTGTGCAATGGACTTCACTCACTTCTGTGAGTGAAGTATTCTGTCATGCAGCTCTGTCCAATATGTAAGGGATGCCTTCCGCTAAATATCTGGTCACCAGCAGTGATGCATTAATGGGAGGCATGCCCCTGAGATATGCATCTCGACTTCACCCCACAAAGACGCACGTTGTCATTTCATTCCTATCAATTCCCAGCTGGCTTATCCAAGTCTTGAACCACTATTAAAACTCAGATCAGCTGAGTCTAGTTAGGACTCCATCCCACAGTGCCACTGAGCCAACAGAAGGTACAACACGTAATGCTATCAGGACCTACATTAAAACAGCTCACAATTTCAGCCATAATTATTGGTATCTACAAAAGTTACATAAACCTGCTTTTAATGTAAAGCAAATATACACCAGAACTTACCAGTATGTGCTAATACATATGACCTGTACTATACAGTGTTACAGTTACCTCACACTGTATCTCACAAATGTACTGCTAACAGCTATGTAAGGTAAAGTCCTGTTCTAGCCAATAAAAGTGTAAAAGACTTGGGAGTCAACGACATGGTAGAAAATAGACTGGAAATTCATTCAAATACACAGCATTTAACAACTTGAGCAAATAAAATTAAAAGTCAAGGAATATATTTAGATATAACAGGTTCTCTGATTCAGTTCTCAGCTGGGGTACCTTCAGTGCTGAGTCTGTATGTCCTCTCTGTATTTTCATGGATTTCTTCTGTGTGCTCCAGTTTCCTCCCACATTTCAAAAACATACAGTAGGTGAATTGGTATGGATGACCAGCTGCAGTAGAACTAGCCACCCAGAAGTGTTGGGGTCACTTCTGAGTGGCTAGCCCTACTGCAGCTGTTCTTCCACACTGCACACTCACACCTATGGCCAATTTAGAGTATCCAATCCACCTACTGCATGTCTTTGGAATGTGGGAAGAAACTGGAGGATGCAGAAGAAATCCATGTAAATACAGAGAGGACATGCAGACTCCGCACTGAAGGCACCCCAGCCTAATCAAAATGTCGACTATATGGAACCAGCATCTCCGTACAGTGCAGAATGGAAAGATTTCCATCTTCCGCAATGTAGAGCGATCTCGGAGTTGGTATATTTAAGTTCCGGGGGGTGTGGGTCCAGAGACCCCTGGTGGGTGCAGTGGGACATAGCCCCCCTGCTAGCAGCATGAAGTAAGTTTTTGTTGTGTTTTTTTTTATTCAATGGTCGACATTTCGAATGTCAATCATATGGTCTCGGCCATATGGTCTTCGACATTCTGAAATGTCAACCATATGAAGTAGATCCATATGGGTTCACTTCAAAATCTTGAAAGCCTAAAATCCTGACTCCAAAAATACTGAGATCAAAATCTTGAAAGTTCAAAATACTGAAAACTCTAAATACTGAATCTCAGAATATCGAAAAAACACAGGACACCAACCCCCGATTTTACTAAACTTCCGTGCAGAACTAGCTTAGTCCTGCAAGGAAGCACCCATTTAGGAGCAGGATGGCAGCGCGCCATGCATATTAACAAGGCGTGCTGCCCGAGCTCCTAGGCCTACATGGAGCGTGTACGAGTGCAGGGGGTGTGTTTGAGATCAGAGCTCTCAGAATAAACATGCCCCTGCAATGTAGTACAGAAGAAAGTGGTAAAGAATGACTGAGACCGCTCATAGGTATCCACATATCCCCAACAGTCCTCTATGTGTACAACAGCAACAGTACATAAACATAAAATGAAGAAACCCGTTTTTTTTTTTTTTTTTTTTTTTAAATATCCGATTAAAGCTAACCATAGGTGTGGGGGTGTGCCCATCGCTTAGCTACGGTTAAAGCAGCTTAAAGGCTAACAAGGAAGATATATGCAAATGAAGCAGCATAGCAATAGTGTGGTGGGTAGAGCATTTGTCTTACGAGCAAGCATTCCTGGTTCGAGTCCCACTGCAGCACATTCCATTTTCCATGGCAAAACACGTTATGACCAATATTTTTGTTGGAAAACCCACTAAATAACATATATTTATGAACTGGAATACTGCAGGAAATGCACATGTGAAGTGTCACTGTCAAAATGAATAAGGTACTAGTAAGTAGGTCTAAGCACAAATAAGCAGTAGTAAGCATATTTAAGCACTAGTAAGCAGGCTTAAGCCCATTTGCACGGCGGTAAGCAATGCCCACACTGGTTAAGCAATTCTAAAGCTAACACTGTGTAAGCAGATGTAACGGCAGGTTTTCAGTGCTTGCCGTCACGCAAACTTACAACTGCTTTAAAGTGCCTTAATCACTCTGTATCCAATGGTCCATGTTCTGCCAGCAACAAAATAAACAGCCCCTGGAAGCTTCAAACCCAGGACCCTGTACACTATAGTCACAGTAGTTAACCACTATGCCATTAAGGTTTCAACAAACAAATCCTCACCATAGGAAAAATCAAATTGAACATGTGAAAGGAATCTATGTACAGTGTGATGTTGTATAACCCACTACATAACATAAATATGTGAAATGGAGTACTGCGGTAAGGCCAGATGTTAGGTGTTCTTGTAATAAAGTGTTGAAGTCCCCAGGATCCCATACAGTGTATGTACACATGAATCACAGATATCAGACACATATATAACATGTAACGAATAATAAATCAATGCCAAAAGGAAGGAAAATATAATGCTAATTAAAAATGAAGCAATGCTAAGCATTGCACAGCTCGGCTTAGTTGGTGTAAGCAATGTGTAGGCTGGCTAACTCATTCTGCCCAGTGGTATACCCCTTTAAGCAATGCCAACATTAGGTAAGCAGGTGTGCCCATAGCTTAGCCTTTTCAAAACCGTCCAGTCATGGAAAAGTACAGGAAATCGGGCATATTTAAACGCCACAGGTGCGAATACTTCCCATAACTGGTTGCAGCTTCCTCCTGTAGGCAGAATGGCTGGAGTTGGGGAAGGCACTTGATTTCAAGCACAGCGCTGGGGCATCCAGAAGTCCAGACTCATGGTATGGCTCCTGGTAAAACACCATGAGCAAAGACTACTGCAGGGCCAGTACCAGAGCTCTCAGTATAAAGTGGAGACTTGGGACAGTCTCACCCGTGACCTCACCAGTGCCATTGGTATCCCCCAGACTGGTGAGCAGGTCAGGCATCACTATGCTGACCTGAAGTGGCAGAGGGGGGATCTCTTGGATCAGTGGATCCAAGAATCAAGGCAGATGGCCGATACCCCAGCACTGAATAAGTACTCATTCTACTACGTAGATAATGATTGCCGAGCTTGTGTATACTATGGATAGATAATGGCTAAATATCACTATATTTCCCTGACAGCTGCAGATGAGCAGGCTGTGAACCACCAAGCCCATGCTGCTAGGTTGCAAAGGCTGCGTTGCGAGGCAGGTTAGTAATAATCTTGCATGTACTGTCATAACAAATAAATATAACAGTTCTGAAAGTGCAGTACCAGTATAAAAATGTATTGTGTATGGGATGTACTGAATAAACTAGACAATATGGCAGGAAGACTGTCATATAGGTTGTGTGTAAATAAAGATGTAATATCTTGTGAATAAAAGTATAACCCCTGGAGTGCTTGTGTACATTCTGCTTTCATATGTTGTTGTAGTGTTGCATTCTATAAATAGTACTGTTGTATTAAGCAGTGTTACCCACACTGTTGAATGCAGATAAAATGTGTAGTAAGTTCAGTATAACAATGTTGGAAGTCCCAAGAGGTCAGTCATATTGTACAACTGAGGGAGACTTAGACAGAAAACATTGGAATGCTCACACCAATTCCCTGATAGCACAGTGTATTGTGATGTCAACTGTAATATTTTTACCACACACAGCAGGAGTTTGAATTCTGGGAGTGGTAGTAAGTTGTACGCATAATCATACCCCACAACTGTACAGAGTTTGTGAGAATGATCAGACAGAAAGCTATATGCATAATTAGACCCAACAACTGTACAGAATTTGCTAGAATGTTCAGATAGTAAGCTGTAAGCATAATCATAACCATCAACTGTACAGACTGTAGCAGAATGTTCAGGTAGTAAGCTGTATGCATAGTCATACCCTCAACTGTTCTGATCTGCCCAGCCTGTCCAGATAAATGGCCCAAATCTGCTGCCCGGTAACCTGTTCCCCTGACAGATCAGTGTGATGATCCAAGAAATGTAAGCAGCTTTTACTGACATATAACTGATAGTCAGACCTGTACATAGTCAGAGAATGTATATGAAAACAAACCTGTCATTGTAGCATCTCACCCAAAGTGTATGACAGCAATTCTCAAAATATGTCACATTAAAACCTGCATCCTGTCAAGCCTTGACCAGATTGTGTGCAATAACAGATTGTTAGGTATGTGTATAACTTCAACATGGAATCTGGGAGTATTTGTAGAAATTGTCAGGTAGGGCTAACAATGATTTTCTAAACAGCTACAAGAGGTGTAGACTGTAAGTACAACACAGTTCACTTATACACTTGTCTACAAGCATGGAATCTGGGCGTATGTTTAGAAATTGTCAGGCAGTGTTAACTATGATTTTCTCCACAGCTATACCAGGTAAGAGATGTAGACTATATGTAAGACACAGTCCACGTATATACTAATCTACAAACATACCATTGTACAAAGTAAGGCCATTTGGTAGTGTAATAATACATGTAAGGGACAGATCACTGCAGTGACTAAGAAAGTTGTGAAAACTACAGGGATCTATTAGTTGTTAATTGACCTCTCCCTCTCACCCTCACCATATGTGCAACAATAACCTAATTACACACCTCAATGGGTACGTGTACACTCCAAACTTTTGTTGAGACATATGTCCTATTGGCTTATAAATATTCACATATGGTTCTATGCATGTGCCATGTTAAAATACTCCCATATTGGTGGCCTGTTGCCATCAATGAAACCTGCATGCTGTTGTAATGGCCACTGTTGTCCCATATATGCATGTGTTCTGCTCACTCTGCAACTGTTGTAAATCTGGAGTCTTGGGTTAATGGAAATACCTATGCATGCTGTTATAACTAATCCTGAATTCTGTTGACTATTACTAACCGATAACCTCCTTAAAACTGCAACACCATAGCTCGAATGGGAAGGCCGGTCCCAGCGGACCCACCTGTCCCACCTCAGCTGACCATGGCACCGGGCACCAGCACGTCTGGGCCCCAGCCTGGGACCTCCTCCTCCGTTGGCCCTGCACCACCTTTGGGTAGAACCGCCGCAGGGGATGGGGCTCGGCCCCCTGGGAGTGGGGGCAGAGAGTTACCTGCCACCCACTGTAAGGTCCTAGCCATGGTGTATAGGGAGCTCGACAAGGAGATTCGAGACCAGCTAAGCCAGCTTGAGGGCCATGTGGCACAATTAGAGGTGTGCCTGCCCCTACTACCTAGCCCCCAGCACAGCCATCTTTGGGGCCGTGAAGGTGCAGTGGTGACTGCACATGGGTGGGGACCTCAGTCCCACTGTTTCATTTGGGGGCTCATGGGCTTGAGACTTCCAAACACCCCTCCCCGTCCAAGGTGTTTACCTCTCACATGTGTCATATACTGTATGCATCTTGTCTTATCTGTTAACCTACCCAACCTACCTCCCCAAATATATCTACTACCCCTCCCCAACATCCCACTCTCACCTGAAAAAAAGAAAAAGGGCAATCTGTTCCCACAAAAAAATCTCGCCCCATACATAGCTGTCCATTTCGCACACGTCCACTGGACACATGTAATCCAGTCTAATTGGCATCACAACAAATTATTGTTGTCCTCACCCCCACCCAGGGGTTTGAGTGTCCAAATCTACCTCCAAATTCAGTGTATATGCACAGTTGTTGCTGTAGAAGAAATGGGCAGCTATGGACCTTCCCTACACCCTTCCTGCACATCCCTGGCTATTTTCCCTACTGTCTTTCCCTCTTTGTGCCCCTTTTTCACCACTCTCCTATCAACCCATTTTTCTTTTCTTTTAAAGAAATTAGGACGTGGGTAAGCGGGAGTAAGCCCTTTTAAGCAGCAGTAAGCAGATTTAAGCCTGTTTGCACAGGGGTAAGCAATGCCTACACACGTTAAGCAATTTAGAAACTAACTGAATGTAAGAAACTGTAACCGGACGTTAGCAGTGCTTTCCTCCGCACAAACACATGCAAACTCGCTTACAACTACTTTAAAGTGCCTTAATCACTCTGTATCCAATGGCCTGTGTTCTGCCCAGCAACAAAATAAACACCCTCTGCAACACTCAAACCGAGGACCCTGCACACCATAGACAAAGTGATTTACCACTAAGCCATGCCAGATATACGTAAATCTGATGTTTTCAGAAACATAACATCCAGCCCAGTCATGCAACAGTACAGAGAACGTATACCAACATCTAGATGTATGTGTGTGTGTGCGTGTGTAAATATATTAATATCTAAACAGATATATATATCTACATATATAGATATGTTGTATGTGTATATATATATATATATATATATATTTTTTTTTTTTTTTCTAGAAATATATACATATATATAAATATATATGAACAGATATATATGCAAATGCCTACATCGACACATATATGTGCCTACACCTATATGTCTACATATACACAGCAAGTTACACATATATGTATGCAGATATATATCTATGTAAGTATATATGGACATAGGTATATATATATGTAAGCAGATATATATATATATCTATAGGTATATATGGCCATACATTTGTAGATAGCAATGGTAGAGTTACAAAAACAAGTATGTCCACATGCACCATTAATAGGGTTGAGAGACCCCCAAACAATATATGTTTTGTACGAATTAGCATATCCCCCCCTACAGCCAAACACGTCCGCCCTGCAATACACTACCAACTGTTGCAGATCCCATAACCAGGACCTGACACGACATGGGCACAAGATGTTAACGGTACTACATCCCACCTGTATGATGTCAGGCTGGTATTGGTAATGTATCATGCAGTACAGTCTGCCTCCCATAGGAAGTGTAAAATGTGGATACTATCAACATCCCTGGGATACATATACACAGACACAGATATGCAGATACAGATATATATATATATATATATATATATATATATATAGAGAGAGAGAGAGAGAGAGATACATGTGACTACACATACACACGCAGAGATATGTACAGTAAGATATATATGTAGAAGGTACACACAATATTGAACAGCTACTATGCCTACAGTTAACACCTGAACAACTAGACACTGTATGGGCCATCCATACAAATGACAATCGTTGCCTGCAACATATACCCACAGAGAGATCATAGGAAAAAATACCACACACAGGTTTGCAGAAATTGAAAACCTTTATTTGTGTACTATTACAGGTCTATATGTCATGTCATATGGCTGTTTAGACACTGACATCCATATAAACAGAGTAATGCAACTGTGAAACAGTTATACTAATACAGTAGTCTGGAAAGGTTCCCAAACTCTGTACAGTCCGGAGGCATACACAGAACCCCTTAGTGCAAAACATGTGTACCATGCCTGACAATATGAATGATGACAGCCATGTAGATTGATATAACACATAACGACTGGTATACATTTGCCACCATAGGTTATACATTCACATACCCCTGTTTGGCCTGACACATAGTAACCATGGTACAGGGGTGCCATGGCCACATACTACCCACTAGATATTGACATACATCTGTACAGCATCCCACTGCTCTGTCTAACATACATGACTGTTAAGGGAGGCCCGGCAGCAGTACATCTGGCAAGTATCTGCACAAGACATCTTACTCGGTAAGTACACTAAGCTGCTAGGCATGTAACAATGCACTGTGCAGGCTAGAGGCAGACTGTCGCCACACTGGCCTACATCTCCTACGGGGGAATGCACATGCACCTGCATATATAGCAGGCTCTACAGGCATGTCACATCACAGGGTAAGATAGATACACCTGTGTGAAAGTTTATAACCACAACCAATGTGAACACAGCCACATATGGTACACTAGCATAAAATTACAGTATATGGACTATCTGTTCGACACCATCCTCATATGTGCCACTCACAGACTAACCCTACATATACTGGGCTGCTACACAGTTTAGTCTGATGGCTGTCTGTGGTATGGGACATGTGTGTGTATGGCCCTACAAACATGTAAGCCAATACGGTAACATACAGTGGAGCAGCATGTAACATCAGATAGGATGGGACCTAGAACAATGACATCTGCCACAGTCTGTACACATGCTAAAGTACATATTAACAGTACACACACTGCCGACATTCACCATAAGTACACAGACCTCAGTTCTGTACAAACATCCACAGAATATCCAGGTTATGTAATCAAATATAACCACTACTGTACATAACATATGTAGCAGTCTGAAATCTCACTGGCTTATCAGATATGGTGACACTAATTATGGTGTACAGCACCTATGCACCTCTTAATGCATGACATATGTACAAAGGTTGACAGAGTTGTGGCTGGAAGCACATACACAGGGCCAATATTGACATGTTGCTGTGATAACCTCATATATATACTGTTGTGACAGGGTTTGTTGCAACATATGTCCTATGAGGGATATGAAATCAATAACTGTCACGCTTTTCACCATCTACAGACTGCAATCCTCACACTACCTTCTGCAGTTCACAGATAGATGCTCTGTGGGTAACACATGAAACCAAAGGCACAACACACTGCCCAGTCTGCAGATGACCCTACAGATGGGGATTCTTCATAAACAGAACTGACATGGCAGGTACTGAAACATGTAGGGTAGACATATCCACACACACACTGTTAAACGAGCATTACTCCAAATGCAGTACAGCAGCACTTACAGTCTGTACTCAGGTCAGGCACACCCTCCTCCTGTGTGTTGCCCTGTTTCCACAATGTATGTTGTTAGAGGTAAATCCCCAATCCATCTGAGATGCTGTTTTGCCAAACAACAGATCTAGTTCCTGCTCACAGTGAATGAAAAGGGCCAACACCAACATGATGTTCCTAGATATTGGAGTGTGTTGCCAGGCAATTGGCTATGGGAATGTTACCACAGCTGTTCCACGTGCAATCAGCTAGGGTAGGGCTGCAATTCGTGCAGAGGCCATCAGCTGATCATGAGCATCACTTAAAATACACATGCTACAGCCTAAGCATAGCAGATGTAGGTCTCCACATCCACCAGAGAGGGAGTGAGAGAGGCAGACAGAGGCAAAGACAAGTCAGGGAGGGGTGGGAGAGTAAGACATAAGCATGATTGTGTCACACACTTACCAACACAGGGTATCAAACCCCTGATAACTGTGTAGTGCTATCACAGTTCAATGCAGTTATTGGATGCACCAGATAAGTTACCTGTTGTGGAGCCCTCAGAACATATATGTGATGGTGAGTGACATCTGCAACAGGGATATGGTAGCTATACCATAGGTGATGTACATGTGCCTGTCCACATGAACAGGTGCCAGCGTCAACACAACCACACTTTCACAGGGACGCACACACATTGACACACTTGACAGGGCCAGGAATACAACTCATCACTAGTGAGATTGCCACAACACATTACTGTGCAGGTACCACATGCACCACACAGGTCATACGGAGGTTGTATGGGCAAAGGGTATGGGGCGGTGCCTGACATCAGACAGCATGCTTCAGTATGCCAATGGGGATCATACAACTCACACACAAGCACACAGGGTGCCAGTACTGACATGCATGGGTGCATTCCTGCATGGGTGTGTGGTGGTCGACTGTGCCAGACAGCTATACAAGGCTAGGTGAAGGGTATACCTTGGCATCAGACCACAAGACAATGGTCTGCATTGTGGCTCAGGGCTGTAGTTTCTGCATTTGCCCACACAGGTGGGTATTGTAACCTCCATCCAGTCACCTGGGTGACTATTGTGTATGGCCAATGCTGTGCATCGCTTGCCATGTATGTGTTCCTTAGTCCATGACATGTACGGTGTCTGGGATGTGCACACCTCCCTCATGCATGTACAGTGACATGTGGAACTGTACCTGGGGTGTCTGGCCCATGTTGTGTACACAGATTATCATCAGTTGTGCCAGTCTTGGCCACCTGTAGCGGGAACTGGTAATGGGCATCAGGTTTACCCTGCACCTACATAGATTTCATGCTAACTGCAATCCCTGGTGTCTGTGGCATCTGTCCATACAGGGCATGTTGTCAGGCATGGTATGTCCTTTGTGGGTCACATGTGATGGTACCACAGGTGTTCAAGGTGTCCATTGGGGAACATGGGGAAGGTGCACTGTCTGCATGTACGTGCCTATTAGACAAATGGACAGGGTGCCATGCCCTCTGTAGCCCACTGCAATCACTCCATAGTTACTATCAGTGGCCAATATGCAGTGTACTACCCACATACTGGCTGTTGTCTAGGCATGTGTGTGTGTATGAGACATGGGTTAAGAGTGCACCCTGGGTACTGCTGGGGTTGCTAACTGTGATTGCCTGGCCTTGATGTCACATGTATGGATTTGCACCCCAGCCTCTCAGCTATTTCACATCAGTTATCATTATATGGTGGACATAGTGATATAAACTAGGCCCACCATATAAGAAATTTGCAAAACCCGCTCCACATTGGGCTCAAGTGTCACACACTCACACCCACTTCCACACAGGATACGAGTTACAAACACACACACCTGTCATGCCTGGGAGTAGAGCCCCTGCATAACTAGTTTAATATACTACAGCACTACGCAGTTAAAGTATGTGCCACAGAGATTACTGGAGTAACCCTTCCCCAAAGGTGTATATCACATTGGATGACATCAGCAGGATTGCCAAAGTAGGACATTCAAATTGTAGTGAGTGTGACTAGCCTAAAATGCATTGTTCCCTACACAGACAGTGACAGACACACAAAACATCCACAACCAACATGTGTGGGTATCAAACCCCTAACAGAGGTCTATATCACACTAGAGCATGGAGCTTTTATAGGACGCACCACAGGGATTACTAGAGAACTATTTCCCCAAAGGTGTATTTCACAATGAATGACATCAGCAGGATTGGCAAAGTAGGGCATTTAAAATGTATTGAGTGTGACTAGCCTCTAATGCAGTGCTCCCTACACAGACATTGAAACACGCAGAAAACATCCAGACCTGCTATGGGTGGGAACAGAACCCTACCAGAGTTCTAAATCACACTACAGCAGTACGCAGTTATGGCACACCCTATGGAGATTACTGGGCTACAACCTTCCCAGAGGTGTATTTCTAGGTGGAAGACATCAGCAGCCTTGCCAAAGTTGAGCATTTGACTTGTAGGAAGTGTGACTGCTCTAAAAAGCATTGCTCCCTACACAGACAGAGTCAGACAGACACACACACACAAACATGCCATGTCTTGGATTAGTACACCTACCTAACTACTTTATCACACTACAGCAGTAGGCAGTTACAGGAGGTGCTATGGAGATTACTGGGCTACAACCTTCCCAGAGGTGTATTTCTAGGTGAATGGCATCAGCAGCCTTGCCAAAGTTGAGCATTTGACTTGTAGGGAGTGTGACTACCAAAAAAAGCATTGCTCCCTACACAAACAGACACACACACAAACACTTGCCATGTGTGGGATTAGAACACCTACCTAACTATTTTATCACACTACAGCAGTATGCAGTTACAGGATGCGCTATGGAGATTACTGGGCTACAACTTTCCCAGAGGTGTATTTCTAGGTGGATGACATCAGCAGCCTTGCCAAAGTTGAGCATTTGACTTGTAAGGAATGTAACTACCCTAAAAAGCATTGCTCCCTACTCAGAGTCAGACAGACACACACACGCATACACTTACCATGTTTGGGATTAGAACACCTACCTAACTCCATTATCACACTACAGCAGTACGCAGTTATAGGACACAGTTCAGAGATTACTGGGCAACAACCTTCCCAGAGGTGTAATTCTAGTTGGGTGACATCAGTAGCCTTGCCAAAGTTGAGCATTTGAATTGTAAGGAGTGTGACTACCCTAAAACGCATTGCTCTCTATAAATACAGAGTCAGACAGACATTCAAATACACACACACAAACACACACACACACACACACACACACACACACACACACACACACACAGTTGCCAAGGCTGGAGTTAGAACACCTGCCTAACTATTTTATCACACTGCAGCAGTATGCAGTTATAGGATGTGTTACGGAGACTACTGGGCTACAACCTTCCCAGAGGTGTGTTTCTAGGTGGATGACATCAGCAGCCTTCCCTAAGTAGAGCATTTAAATTGTAGGGGGTGTGACTACCCTAAAAAGCATTGTTGTCTACACAGACAGAATCAGACAAACATGCACACACAGTTGCCAAGGCTGGGGTTAGAACTCCTACCTAACTAGTTTAGCACACTTCAGCAGTACACAGTTATGGGACATGCCACAGAGATTACTGGGCTACAACTCTCCCAAAGGTGTATTTCACAGTGGATGACCTCAGAATGCTTGCCATAGTGGGGCTCTGGGGAGGGCAGTGTGTGTGCATGGGCCATAACCCATTCATTTCAGGGTTGACACGCCACATGCGGGCACAACCTAGGTCATACTTCACAGGTATGTGTATACAGCTGCTAGATAACTACTTCCTTGTACAGTCATGTTGCACAGCTGGCACATGCACCACATACTCTGTAATGCTGACAGATACCGGTGGCTAGTATCTGAAGTGGGTGACATCTGGCCCTCGTGTGGTTGTGGCCCTTTGGCTGTGTGCTGGGTGGGACAGGCCTGGATGGCTCCTTATCACAGTCACCCTCTTCCACACATCTATGTATGTCTGCCTTTGGCTTATTATAGTGTGTTGTCCTTAGATATATGTCTGTATTCCTGTCCACTGTGTGTGCAAAGCATGTGTGTTGCACACTGAGGAGTGTTTGCACTAACATCTGCGACTGCCAGTTATGTCTGGTCCACTGGTGTTTGCAGACAGGGCCTTCATGTGTTTAAGTGTGTGACCATGTCCAGTATGACCTTTCAGTGTGTTGTTGACTGACATTGCCTTCATGTCTCTAAGTGTGTGGGCATGCCCAGTATGGCCGTCTGTACTGAATGTGTGGATCGTGTCCAGGTAGTCTGTACTGCAGTGCTGACCTTTGTGTTGTACACCTACAGGTTGCATGCTGTTTCTGCAGGGTATCTATCGATCATTTGGCATTGACTGTTACTACATTTCTGCATAGCTGGGGAGGTGGCACACCTGACTATTTCTACATTTCTACACAGGATTGGGGGGGCACATCTCATTGTTACTACATGTCTACGTAGGGTGGGGGGGCACACATGACTATTTCTACACAGGATGGGGGGGCACACCTGACTGTTACTAAATGTCTATGCAGGATAGGAGGCCACACCTGATACTTGTACACATTTGCTAGGACTGTACTGGTATGTCAGGTACTCCATTTCATTCTGTAGGCTTACCTATCGTGCTGACTACAAGCATACCAGTGTACTACAGATCTTAGCTTTTAATTACCTACATATTAGTTTCTGACTTCCTACCCTTCAGAACTGACATCCCACTGCCTGACCTGCTGTAGTCTGTCTGTGTAGGCCTAGGGGGCGAGGTTACCCATAGATCATTCAGAGGCCATAGCACAGCCTTTATTTGTGTTTGTCTTACTCCTGTCTTGCTGGCTGTGACTGTTGTTGGGTATGTGAACCCCCCTGCCTGGCATGTGTGAGTCACTTACCTTGTGGGTGTCACATGGTTAAGCAAAGGTAGTGTAATGTTTGGCATCCCTTTTACTGTATGTGAGAGTAAGAGAGAGGTGTTATTCCCTGGGTCCCTCCTGTGTCAGTGTATGTGCTATGCCTCTTTGCCAAAGCCAGGGCATACTGGGCATGCCTCCTTCTGCCTACTGGGACAGGCTCAGGTTGTTCCTCCTCTGAGTCACTCTGTGCCTGTGCAGGCCTTGGTAATGGTGGGGGGGGGCTGTGTTGCCCTGCCCCATTCTGTTCCTGCTGCAGCTGTTTCCGCAGGATCATATTGTGTATCATGGCACATAAAAGGACAATTTGGGTACATGTAGCTGGTGAGTACTGCAAGGCTCCACCAGATGTGTCCAGGCACTAGAACCGTGACTTCAGCATCCCAAACACATGCTCTACTACAATTCTGGTCTGTGCGTGTGCGTCATTATGGAGTTCTTGTTAGGGTGTGTGTGCATTTCTGATGGGTGTCATCAGCCACGGCTCCAGTGTGTATCGAGCATCCCCCACTAGGTGACCATCAGGGATGTCCCCACTGGCAAATCTCTGCTACAGCTGCATCAGATGCCAGATGTGGGAATCGTGATAGCTTCCAGGGCAGCCAGCACACACATTCATTATTATGCCCTAGGCATCACACACGACCTGTCAGTTGATGGAAGGGAAGCCCTTGCGGTTGATGTAGACCCTACCCCTCTCACCGGGTGGTGCTTTGATGCATATATGCATGCAGTCTATAGCACCCACTACCTCAGGGTATTCTGCTATTTGGTGAAACAGTTGCATATTGCTGGCCAATGCCTCACGGTTGTTGGGGAAATATACGTGTTCACCGACATGTGCTGACATGGCATCCAGGAACTGGTGGAGTACCCTGGATGCTGATGCCTGTGAAATCCCCATCATATCCCCAGGTGGCCTTTGGAAGGTACATGTAGCTAGTATTCATAGGCCTACACATACCTTGGTATCCACTGGGATGGGTTCCCCTCTGTTAGTTCTGTGTGTGAGGCGTGGCCGGCACAGCTCAACAATTTGCTGTAGGAGGTCCCCGTCCACCGTATAGCGCTCCACTATCTCCAGCTCATGTAGCCCCTGGTAGGTTACCCTGGATCTGTACACTCTTCTCCATCTCCTCACTGTGGATTGGTCAACAGCATTCACATCATCACCCTCAGCCTCTTCCACAAGTTGTTGTTGTGAGTGTTAAAAGTTCCTGCTTGTTTACACCGGTGTTGGAGACTGTGGGAAAAACCAGAGGGGAAGGTGTTTGCATAGTTTAAAGTAGTGTTCTGGGCTGGGCTGGTCTATTTCCTGTGTAATTGGCTGATTCTGATACATTTCACCTGCCAGCTAAGCTAGCTCTCCTTGATTACCTTCCTTCTGCTGTTTTCCCTTCCCATTGCCTTCCTGTTAAGCCCATGTGCACGCCGCACAAACACAGTGCTCAAATGTGCACACTGCTGTTATTTCCTGGTTTAACTACTTTTTTCTTCCTGTAAAACCCGGTGTGCAGCGCGCACACCTGCTTAGGCTCGGTAAAGACTGCTAGGCAGGTTTAGCCACACCCCCTAGCTTAGCTCTGCTAAGCTAGGAGCAAACCCGAGCCACAGGGCTCCAATCCACTTACAGTATGCCTGACACACCCACCCCCCCATAATGTTATCTAACTCCTAGGCTTGCACCAAGCTATTCCTATTCTTACACTGTTGGGACCTGACTCACATGCTGGGGGAAACTAGGATTCACTATCCTTCCTCTCATTTGCATAGGATTGCCTGCTAATGCATACTTACATGTCTCACACTAAGCCTCCCCCATTAGCAACCACTACTCACTGGCCAGGTTGTCTTCTGCCTGCCATTGACTTGCATGGCAGAATAGTGATTTTAGTTAGACTGCTTATTTTAGGTTTGTTTTATTATTTTCCTTCCGATCCCATTTGCGCGCCGCTGCCCTACGCTTAAACAGCCGAGATCGGCTAAAAAAAAAAAAAAAGTTGATTTTTGTATTATTTTTGTTGTTTGCAATGCCAATGACCTTATATTTGACCACTGACATGCTTACTACATGATATGCAGCCTTTATTTGGGGCGGTCACAGCTCCGTTTTGGATTTTGCAGAAATGTACTCAGTTACAAACCAAGTACATTTCTGCAGATAGCACTAGTCTTGTATGGACTTTTGCAAGCTTCCTGGATTGGAAAATCACCTCATTTGCCTAGATTTCTCCTGCAAATGGGGTGATTTGCATACCAGGGCTTAGTCCATGCAGAATTAGTGCAGGAGCACTCGTGCACGCCCCTGCAGGCTGTTCCTGGATCGCACAGTAGACATATTGCCTGCTTGAGCTCCTGCACCGATCTTGCACTCCGTGCAAGCTTTTGAGAAACCGGGGGCAACACTTACTATATTCCAGCACAAGTACACATAGAAACATATTACTCTTCTCCAACTATAAGCAGGGGGCAAGTCCCCCTGTTCCCCCCACACCCCGCTACTTAAATATATCAACTCCGAGATCACACTCCACAAAACAGAATGGCAAACATACCATTACATGCTTCATGACTGCCTGTTGTAACCTTAGTCATGTTTTATTTGTTTCTGTATGTACTTGTGCTGGAATATAGTAAATGTTGGTGTCCTGTGTGATTTCGATATTATGAGATTCAGTATTTTGAGTTTTCAGTATTATGAACTTTCAAGATTTTGGTCTCAGTATTTTGGGCTTTCGAGATTTAGAAGTGAACCCATATATATATATATATATATATATATATATATATATATATATATATATATATATATATATATATATATATTTGTATGCACATATTACTTCTGTTGACTAGAAAGCCACAGTAAGGTATACATTTCAACACAATGTCCCATTGTGACAATAGTGCAAAGCCCAGATTATATGCTAATGACCACTAGTACACATAAATGTGACAATGCAGTTCTGAGCCTTTCCAAATTGTATCAGCCACTCCTTCAAGCCAGGCTAGCCACAAAGGTTATTACTGCGTACCACTGTCTTCTTGAAGATAGATGGTGCAGATATGTAACAATATATTCATTGTAGGGTATTTGCTTTACTACTGAATCCTAAGTACTTTGTGTCCTTTTCTAATGTAGAACATACAGTGCTGTCCTCTCATGTACCCTAAGAATAATAAGTAGCCCCTGGTCTATAGTGCATTATTGTAAAGCAAAGTGCAATGCTGCTCTGCACTCTCACATAATCCCTGTACTACCTCCCAGTTGTCAGCAGCACCTTTGAATAAAGTGTACACCTCTGAAGTGTGCACTCCTGAGTGCTAAATATAGAGTACACTGTCTGCTACATGGTGTGTTCATACCAAACAACTGCTACACCTGCAGGATTTAAAGAGAATAGTCTAACTTCTCATATGCCCTGTGGACTCCTGGTTTACCATCACCAGAGTCTATCTTTCTTTATTTTTCTGCATAAGGGGCAAAGTGTCTCTCCACTGTATGTCTTACTTTGTTTGCTATTTCCTTGCTATCCTAAATACCATACCTTTTCCACCAAAATGAAATAGTGATGCTACACTGTATGTCACTGGTTTCAACCTGGAGCAGCCTGTTTGCATATACATATATAAACATAACAATATATACATAATATGCATTCTGACACGTGCAATTCTGTTGCTACATCTGAAATCATCCAGTGTTATTACTAAGATACAATCCACATTACAGTTAAATTGCAGCATTCATGACGTCTCAGAATTTGGTGAAGAGTTGTTTAGCTCTGGAATGCTCTTCCTGTTGAAATCAAGTCAAATGATTCATTGGGTGTTTTAAATTGTTTAGCTTACTGAATATTATGGACGGAAGAGATATGATATTTATTAGTGTTATTTAGATAGCCTTCACAGCTTTATTTCTTGCCTGAATGAAGTGATTATAACAGAAATTATGATGAATTCAACAGCTGTTCCCCACACAAGCAATAATGGATTGCTGTAACACTGGCTTAACATTTAACAGAAATATTGTTCTGTCATTTGTCAATACACGTCACATGCCACACATAAAACTATACATTAATCCATGTATGAACAACTACTGATGCAGTAACACACGAATTTCTTCACTTTAAACAAAGCAAATGTCACAGAAAGTCCCATAAATCCAAATATGTTTTATAGAGAAAATGAATGCAGGCATTTTTTAGATATAACATTTGACCATTTCTTTCAATACCTATTTTTAAAGCAGTTGTGCTGAATGCACTATTGGCATTTATTTTGTGTGTGTGTGTGTGTGTGTGTGTGTGTGTGTGTGTGTGTGTGTGTGTGTGTGTGTGTGTGTGTGTGTGTGTGTGTGTGTGTGTGTGTGTTTTACAATTACATGATTACATGATCTGCAAGATATTAATAAGGCATTCATTTATATATTTAACTAAACAATATAAAGGATTGCACTGTAAACCTAAAACATTTTAAAATGTTGTGTAGACTATATGATGCTAAACTTCCCAAAAGAAAAGAAAAGAAACAATTCTATTGCAGAGATGGGAAAAGCATAAATATTTTATCAATATAAAAATACTGCACTTGAATCATTTTCAAGATATACTAGGAAATATGCAAATTTTCCATGAACATTTCTGTAGTCAAGAATGATAGATTCAGATTTAATGTTGAATAAATGTGTTTTATTGAAGTCTCAATCTCATTTTATGTTGGCTATCTGTAATACTCAATAAGACTCGCAAACACAACATGAATCTCTTTGCCTTAAGTATGGCAATTTTTTTAATAAATATGTGGAGTTCTGTGAGCATATGGCAAATAAAATAAATGCACATTTTTCTTCTTAAAACTTATATATCATTTTTGTTTCACGTGATACCTGTACATAAAGCAACTGATTTTTATGTGTTTGGAAATTTGCAGTAAAATGGAATTAAAGTTGTGTTTGCAGCTTGTTAAATTACAGTAAAACATTACAAGAGTGCATCTTTTTTTTTTATCTTTTTAGGTATAGGAATCTAAATTTAATTATATGCATTTAAATACTCTAAAATGTAAAACTAAAATCAGACTGGTAAATTCATAGCATTTTATTTGGGTCTACTTTAAATAAATGAAAGCGGAATCCATCGAATATGAATCCATCGACACAAACAGTGAAACGAGATAATGTTGAACACGCAAAACCACGAAATTTAAATATCGATACCGCAATAGTCAGCCAACCCCACTGCCCGTAACATACTACATACGCAAACACAACAACAAAAAACACATACATACACTAACCAAAACCCTACTACTAACCCTAAATTAAAGCGCCAAAACCTCACTTGTAACCCTACACTAAACCCCACATACACAACTATCTATGCACTACCCTTAACCCTAACCCTAAGGTCCATAACTACCACACACTTACCCTACAGAACTATACCCACACAAAGTAAATATTCCACACACATACACTTAACAAAACCCTACACTAAACTTTACATACATTACCTATCTATGCACTTACCTTAACCCGCACCCTAACCCTAAGGTCCGTAACTATCGCACACTTACCTTACGGAGCTATACCGCAGACGGGCCAACTATGACAATTCGATATTTCCGATTTTGCTATTTAGTGCATTCGACGTTTCCGTGTTTCGCTGTTTATGTGTCGACGGATTCGTATTAGATGGATTCCGCTTTCGTTTAATTAAAGTAGACCCTTTCATTTTTATATTTATTTCTAGTGAAAAATTGTCCACCAATCTCTTGGGTACTATCATAAAAAAGGAAGAGTATACACAACATGTAATGTCATTCATTTGTTTATTCCTGCATTCACGTACTCATTTATGATTGTTTGAAAACCAGGATCTTTTTTTACCATGGCAGGCTGAAACAGCAACAGAACAATACAGACACAATAAAATATAGACAGATAGCACATAGAACATAAATACACAGCAAGGCAAGTAAGAAAAAAAACAAAGCAAATTGTGTCTTAATTCTGGATTTGTTGATGATGTGCTAATCCTAAAGTAATAGCTAAGTATAAAAGAGATGACAGACATGTATTATCAGTTATTTGCTTTTCCACAATCTAATAGTCAATTATAGGCATAACAATTACTTCAGAATGTTGACAAGACATTTCATACATTGAAGGTAAAATATCCAAAAGTAGCTTTTACATGTTTGGTGGAAAAAAGTTATATCAATAAGGAAGATGGAGAATCATAAAGGTTTCTCTGTGGACCTTCTTATTGCTGAAGGTAATTGATCTTATTTGGTAGTTCCCGAAAGAAATCCCAGTCCCCCAACAAAAGTCTTGCCTGAAGATGTAAAAGGGTATGAACCATATTATTATTTGAGCATGAGCATTAGGTTTTCTCTTTGATATACAGCTTCATAGCCAGAAGGTAGTAATACTACCTGAAATCTGAAATTGAAGATGAGCAAGTAGACAGAAATATCAGCTCAACTGGTGACATGTAGCTGTCCAAACTGGGCCACAATGCTGCAGTAATGCTATCTTCTTTTGTCTACAGGTACTAACTTGTGAATCTCATTAAAGTGAGCCTGGTACATCAGTTCATTTATTGCAGAGGTGGAACAAGCCAATGGGAGACCACACTCCAGCAGAGAAATTAGTAAACCTGCCATAATTAATTGCCTGTTTTTGGGCACAAGACTTTTGAACATAACTGTTTAGGGTCTGAAAATGCAATTTCATTATTAAGGTTGCATTCAGCCTGATAAGACTGCAGTCTTCCTGAGATAACCTGTTTCACAGGAACCTTGCATAATCAGCCTGAGGTACCAAAAAAAAAATATTTTTTATTTTCTGATGTTAGTAGTTACTCATCTAGTCAGAAACCAGTAACACTGATAGAGTGATGATCAGTGAACTTCCAGAAAAAACAGGCCATTGCCAGAAGTAAATATCTTGATTATTGGGAGTTCAAGGCACAGCAATCTAAGCCAGAGACTGTAAAGAATAGGAGCCAGGAAAACTGTTTATGAACAGCAGCATTAATATGCACCACTTTGGAAAATGAACTGGTAGTCGTAATTCACATTAATCTGCCAGAGAGACAATTGGAAAAGCATCTGAAAGGAAGATCTATGGCTCAAATCATGTAAAAGAGAAGACAGCAGTTTATGAGCTGATCATCAACACATGATCAAAATCACAAATGCAAGTCTAGTAAGTTCTCCCTTGTCCACATTACAAAGAATATTATCTCTAAACTTGATAAGGAGATCATGGTGCAATACAGAGAGCAACATCTATTCTGAATACTCACAAGCAATACGGTTTGTTCCAATACCTCTAGGATGTGGTTGAGCCAGGCATTCAAGTATGTGAGACAGATAAGGTATCTTGAGTAGATTTAGGTCTGTAAAGAGATTTTGCAACTCAGATTAGAGGATTTAGAGCACAGGATAATCACTGCCTCTTTCAAATACATCTGAGATCCTGAACTTTATGGGGTCCAAATGGATAGATGAAATCAGTAAGAAAAGGAGAATAGTACTGCTGGAACTCATAACCAGAAAAAAGAGGTTAGAATGCGAGCTAACACAGCATGGAGGCTGCTGACTAACCACGGCACAACAATCCTTCATTAAAATAACACACACGATAAATAATTAAGAGCTTTCGTCCAGCTTTAATCAGGACTTCTTCAGAATAACCTGGTTATTCTGGTTATTTCTGGTTATTCGCGACCGAGTGCTGGTTATTTCCCTATACTGGTTATTGCTGGAAATGAATTCATCCTCAAGTCTTGGTGAGTACCTTCACATGGTGAATCATGTTTCCACAAAATCTTGCCAAAATGTCACTGATATACAGACTGTATTTTATATTTTATATATCATGTAGAACACTAGGCTAAAAAAATAAAAAAATACAGATGGACACACAGGTCCCAGGATAAAAAATTAGTGCAAGTTCCTACAACAAGGTTAGGCCAGGCTCAGGGGAAAGATAGCCCCCCCCCCCCTACCCACTGTAGAAGGAAGAAGTAGTCCACAAATTCTACAAAAACTGATAAACCAAAAAAGCATAAAGATGACAAAATGGACCATTAAGAATAAGGAAGAAATTAATTATTACTAATATTACACAAGAAGCGCAGAACTTCCACATAGAAAATATTTAGAAAGATTAAGAGAGAAATTTGAGGAAGTAAAAATACTTAAACAAGAAAAACTGGCAGATGCTTCAAATAAAATGTTGTACTCATTAAGACAACAGATTTATAAAAAAAACATTACATAGATGAAGGAACTTTGGGCTACATGGAAAAAGAAGCAACAGAGGAAGTGTGAACATATAAATAACAAAACCCAGAGATTTCTGAAAGGTATAAAAAAGAAATATGGACATGGGGAAGAAAAAAAGATCTAGTATGGTGCAATACTTGTGCAAAGGAGAAACCCAAATGAATTAATACAGAAAAAGCAGCATGAAAGATATTTAAGAGAAACAGAGGAAAAGGCACCCAGATATGCTGCATTTTTACAATGCAAAAAAATAAAAAAGGGGGAATGTAGAAAAGAGGATTCGTAAAGCAAAAATTAAACAAATCAAAATTGAACTTATGGCTTATCTGCAAAGTAAAAGATTTATTATGGAGAATCCAACACAGACGATGTTACAGGATGACAAAATCAGGGGCCCAGAGATTAAGAAGCAAAAGGTAGAGCAAGAAGCATCTGCAACATGGTGATGTTCTGTAGCCTTCTGTGGGAGATTGATACAAAAGTCCATTTGAAGTTGTACAAGGGAAGGTGCAAGAAAGAGTAGCAACTCTGACACAGGTAATGTTTCAGAATTATGGGCCAAGGGGTTCCCATATGAAGCAGCAGCAAATGAAGCAGGGTATATATGAAGAGGATATGCCACAGGAAGATTTTCTGGAAGTTTCTGTAGATTACTTGCAGGAAACAGAGAGCAAAGAAGATATTCTCAATTCAGAAGAAAATTATTTAAGGGAAAACCTACTTGATTTAATAGAGATGGATAGACATAATAAGATAGATGAAATAAATTACAAAAAATAAAGAGCAAAATATAAGAAGACTGGTAAACAGATTAACACAGTAATCGGGACTATTAAGAAAAAAATTATGTGATATAAAATAAAAAAAATATATTACTGTGCAGCTAAACTAATAATGGTTAAAGGGATACCACAAAAATGAAGAGTAACAAAGAAAAGTAAAGCAAAGGAAGGCAACAAGTACAATGCTACCATGGAAGCACCAAACAGAAAAAAACTGTTAAGCAATTAAAACAAGAAATACCACTGTTAGATGAATATAGAAAAGGGAACAGAATCACCAAAAATAATTAGAAAGTTAGATGTGGTAAAACCAGCACACAGTATCAAACAGACCAAGATGTATCATATACTACTGGCAGTAATAAATTAAAAATATCAGTACAACCAGAAAAAAATTAGGAGGTACGCGGATAAATATAAATGAAAAGTACAGGATAAGCAATTCATTGATGACCCATAAAGATTTTATAGAGAACTGGGAATCAAAGCAAAAGAAGTAGAAATACCACCAAAAAAGAAGAAATAGGCACATTTTACAGAAGTATTTATGAAGGTCTTGTTGAACATAAGAACAATGCTGAATGGATAAGAAAGAATTAAAAAAGAAACAATAAGGAGCTCTAATGTAGAGGATATGAAATAGGATGAAGTAATAATCAAATTAATTGAGACAAAATTAAGAAAAGCTCCTAACTGAACAAACACAGGCCCAGACACAATACCTGACTTCTGGTTTAAAAGCATTAACATCTGTACAGTGTACATAATGATTCAGCCTTGAGTAAGAATTACTTATATGCACATCCTGAACAGTTGAAGCATGACAAAAGGCAAATTATTATCCCAGGGATAAAAATTCAAAGGGGATATTCCAGGGTGATTCTTTGTCACTGCTGCTGTTTTGTCTTGCCCCTTAACCCATTAAACAGCTTACTTAACGGATAAGGCTATGGTTACAATTTGGCTCTCAGGAAACAATCTTATTTAAAGATTTCTCATCTACTTTTTGTTGGCGGTGTAAAACTGTAGTTCATTAGATGAGGAATTGAAAGCACAACTACAAATGGTTAAAATTTTCTCAGATGATATAAGAATGACATTTGGTCTTGATAAATGTGCAAAAGCAAAATTTAAATCAGGAAAGCTGTAGCACTAAGAAAATATCAACCTGAGACAGGAATGTGATATAAAGGAAATTGAGCAGGAGGAAGTATAAAAATATATGGGAATAGATGAAGGATCAACAATGAAACATGAATAAATGTGAATAAAGCTCAGTAAAGAATACTCCAGAAGAAGAAAACTAATATTGAAAACTGCCTTGATATCTAGGAATAAAGTACAAGTTATAAATCAATTTGTTCTTCCCATTGTAACTTACAATTCTAGGGTAATCAACTGCCCCCCTCCAAAAAAAATTACTGGATCACGGGATACTAAAACAAGAAAAATGTTTCATGTTTATCAAGTGATATATAAAAATCAGTGTATACTAAGATTATATATTTCTTGCACTGCAGGGCATCCTCGAAATTCATTGCATGTATAGATCTGCAATTGTGGGACTGCATACATATCTGCTGACATCATCATCAGATCCAAACATAGTGAAAGTTTGAAAACATGAAGAGAAGAAGTCCAAGATGACATCACTGCTTAGTTTAGCAGAAGCATTTCAGTGTCTTGCAGGAATGGATATCAAACCAGAAGTAGACAAAAATCAGACAGCAATTTATTGGGCCAAAAATAAAGGAAAGGATATAAGAAGAAGAATGATCAGATGAGAAGGAAAGTAATGTGAACAATTCATAAACAGTGTGGCAAGTACATAGATCTCCTGGAACAACCTCATGGTTAAGGTGTTTGCCTTACAAACACAAGGTGCAGGGTTTGAGTCTCACAAGGGATAACTGGCTAGGCTTAAAATGGCTCCCAAGGGCAATTAGCCTAGTACTAACCTATGAACCTATGATGACCAAAATTTGATGCAGGAATGGTTAAGGAGAGGTGAATTGAAACTGAAAAATGAAAGGTTAATAATGGCTGCCCACGATAGTGAACTATATACACGTTTGTTTACAAAATTTATTAAAAAGGTGGGAGAAACAGACAAATGCAGGTTCTGTAAAAAAAAAGAACTGGAAACAGTCACATATCTTGTTGCTGGGTGTGAGACACTCATGGCAGAGGACCTACTGAAAGGCATAATAATGTGGCAAGACTATTGCACTGGAGATTATGCAAACACTGCAATAGAGAAGTAGTTGAGAAGCACTGGAAACATGAACCAGAAAGCAATACAGAGAATGATGAAGTTTATACCACATGGTATTAATCATTACCAACAGTTCAAAAACTAGCTGCTAGAAAAAGCAAATACAGTACTCCATGAAAAAATGATAAAAGTAGCACTGATCATTGAAATTGACTCACTCCATCATAAATAAACCTTCCACCTGTCCTGCTCTCTCAACACTCATCTCTCTTTAAACTCCCAGTCGTACACTCCATAGCTCTGACCAACACCTCTTGGAAATTTATAAGCCCAATAAAAACATAGCAAACTCCTTTATAATCACTCTGTTGCAAATGCATGGAATAAACTGCCCCTATGTTTAAGAATTATGTCTAACATTAACTACTTTAAAAAATCTCTGAAAGACAGCCTGCTAAACTCATGGTCCTGTTTATGCCCCAACCCAACTTAAACTCCCCTTCCCTCCATTACACGTATCCTCTCCTTACCCTTAATGTTAATGTTACACCATACCTCCCAACCATACCAAATAACTTGGTTTAGGTATTTTAGATACAGAATAACTGTTTTATGCAACTATTACATAAAATATAGGACATAATTATGTCCTACAATCTCAGGACATTTGGCATTTTTAATATTTTTTGTCAGGACACAACTGCCCAAAGAGGGACTGTCCCTCGCAAAGTGGGACAGGTGGTAACCCTATCTATTAAAGCTACTTCAGTGGGACAAATGTCATGCATTACTTTGTATGTAAGTGGCATGCCTTGGTCAGTAAGAACATCTCTTGGAATTCCTACCATGACATTATTGGTTCTTTTGTTCTGGACTTTGTATTGGCTTGTTGCAGGTTTCCTGCCTCAGAATATTTTGTTAAATAGTGAATAATGTCCAAGATAAACTGATGGCTATTTAATTATTACAAGGGAGCCCACAATATACATTCATATGCATTCAAGATGGGTGTTCACAATGGGCAAGGATTTCAGAGGATTCTTAAATTCTGGATTGGGTGCTGTCATTTTATACCTCAGGCAGGCTATGTAAAAGTTCTCAATTGCTTTCATAACACCATGCCAATAAAATCTAGCCAGAACTTTAGATTCAGTCTTGTCCATTCCTAAATGACCACCCAAAATGTGGCTATGTGCCCATTTCATAACAAGTGTTCTAAGGGTAATAACTGGCATAGTATCTGTTCTTTTCTGTCTCTCTTTTTGGTTACCCTATATAGAAGAGTTTTGGGGTCCATATAATGGGGTGCCACAATTCCCAAGTGGCACCCCTTCATTTCTGACTTTTTCATTGCTTTATTTTTATTTTGTATTTAATTTTCGTGGTTTGAGCTGATGTCATCACGTACATGATGACATCAGCTCTGTCGGGGCTCAGCCTGTCGGAATTGAGCTCAAGGGCTCACGATCACATACTTCCAGCTGGTGGTTTGAATGGATGGCTCGCTGAAGTGGGTTTATTATTGGGCTCATTGAAGTGGATTTATTTAATGAAGCTCGCTGAAGTGGATTTATTTAATGAAGAATGAAGCTCGCTGAAGTGGACTTATTTAATGAAGCCGAAGTGGATTCGTTTTAATGAAGAATGAAGCTCGCTGAAGTGGATTTATTTAATGAAGCCAAATTTGGGAAGTGGATTGAAGTAAGTAAGCCGTTCTAATGTGTGTTTGTGTGTGTGTGTGTGTGTGTGTGTGTGTGTGTGTGTGTGTGTGTGTGTGTGTGTGTGTGTGTGCGTGTGTGTCTTGGGAGATGGATTCAGGAGCTTTCACGTGTGGTTGGATGAGGTTCTCAGCAAATGGAAAATAAGAAATCCAATAAAACATAGTTTTTATATAGATTTCTATAAAAAATACAAATATAAAGGCACTCTGGATTTAGCTTTCTGTTTTAGCTGACCCATTATTACTAAGACAGTGTGTGGCTTATGCCAGGATATACTAGTCGTAAAGAACACAGTGCAAGTAGCAGGAAACCTCTGTGCAAGGTAAACAACAGTCCAAATCGCAGAGAAAAAAACAGTACAGGAAACAGTAGGTTGTAAACAGTGGGTAAACAACACTCAATCTCCAAGAAAAAATAGCACAGAAAAAGATATCCATTTATTCCAAAATGAAGCAGCCGGGCTACTGTCAATACAGAAAAGACTGGTTTCAGTAACCAACTGTTAGCATCTTAAATAAATCTGACTAAAAATCCCTGCATCCACATTAAAAAAAATAGCAGTCACACACTGAAACTTGCTCCCATGTGAACATTAAAACATCAACTGAAAAATTATGTAAACCAACACAAAATCTAAATTGATGTAGAAATGTTTGTGTAAACCACACATCTATAAATATTGACAGAATATAACAAGCTATGGTGAGAAGTGAGAACCGAATTCTGCATTCCCCCATTATTGGCTTTGTCCAGGTTCTTTGTGCTAAGAGGTTGAGAACTACAGTGACAAGTGAGAAATGAATTCACTAAATGATAGCCATTTAAGTTTGTCTTCTTATCTTTCAGGAAACTGCTGATTTGGCATAGTGGTAAGTTTTTCGAACTGTACTGCACAGAGTTCTGGGTTCAAGACTTGGCAGTGAAATGCATCGTGTTAACATAACATTTTATTCTAGCAACTTTCCAAAATGTTTGTCACCCCCACCCAAAAAAAAAAAAACTGAAATTGAAAATAAGTGCAAGAAGCTGTGCAAGATGCCTATGGCTTACACTACTGTCATTCTATTTATATATAGATATAGATATAGATATATATTGTTTGGGTGTGGAAGTAGACTTTTATAATGGAAATGTTCTGAATTGGACAGTTTTGTCATTATTGGTTCATGCATTTTGTTTCATTGCCTACTGGAAAAATGTTCAAACAATAAATTTAAAATGCGCTCTGTCTAAAAAGTGCGCTGTAGAAGGAATATAACTTAATAAAGTCAAGAAGGTGTATCAAAGAACACATGTATGTTTCTTGTTTTGTGTGCAAGGGGCCAATGATTTGAAAACAGCCCAAGGTAATCTTTATCTACCACTGCCTGGCCATGCATTTTCTTTGGATGTGGTGTGGGTTTCAATGCTGTTTCAATTAATGTGAGTTTCAGGGGCAGAGACGTTTTAATGCCAAGTCTATTTTAATTGTGAGACAGTATTGCTTTGTTTAGCAGATTTCTATTAGTGTTTGTGCATTGTGCAACAAAATGTAAAAGTAAAATCCAAATAATCATTGTAGAAGTAAAGCAGTATGCACACATTAGTATTTATGGTAAATGGGGCGAAACAGACAGGTAACGGGACATTGGAATGGCTGTGGGGGGACTCTGGGCCATATTTTGGTTATCTGTTCTTCAGTTCGCATTTGAAAGTTGGTATCCCACAATTCGACTGGAGTGGATGTGGTTGCATAATTATGTATGCAAATTTGATATTAATCAGCGTACAGATTTGTACCTATTTTTCATGGGCCTTGTCCAGATTTTTGATGTTTCCAGGTTGAGAGGTATGTGTTACACTACATTTTCTTACAGCTTCTACCTCCAAATGCTTCTTCTCTATCTGTTACCTTCCACTATTTAAATCCTGCTCTAACTCATTACAATAGGCTGTACTACAAATATTTTGCCTTGTATAAATGTCACAGATTACCATGAACATATCTCTTGTTTAATTCTTGCATATAATTTGAAAGTAATTACTTTTATTCTCTGTATTATTATTTCACAGTTTTTTATATGTTTGTATCTTTTTTACTTGTATAACTGGAGCTTTTCTCCTCGTGCCTCCGCTGAAAGAGGGCTATTGCCCAATCGGACTCAGTCAACAAATGTTTAAAATAAAATAAAATAAATAATAAATTTCTACACCCAGTGATTACAGTGTCTTATGTACAGAGAGAAACAAAGTCGTCAAGGTTTTTAAGCAGAAATGAGAGTAATGTGGAAGAAAGATACCCAGACAGTTCCAATAGCAGTAGGATCAACTGGTCTAATAAAAAAAAATTACAGTTGCATGCATGTAACACAGTATGAATTACAGAAGGAGGCAATTCTGGGCGTATTGTGGGTGCTGAGAAGAGCACTCTTGGTTAATCTCAAAGCCTGAAAAAATACTAATTTCATGAACTCTAATCATACACTGACATAGGAATGGGGTTTATTCCCATCATGGTATTAGAAACTCAAAGACTGGGAGAAAGTAAACCATAAGAAATACAGGTTTAAAATATTTGTATAGTTTGGACCTGATTTTACTAAACAGAAATACAATTGATCTATTTCTGAAGAGACAGAATAGGAAATCGCTTAAGCAACCCATAAATTTGTCAGGAGGTGAAATTAGTGAAATGAAAATGACTGGGACCCTCATTAATGTGCTAGCAGATAAACAATATGAATGTGTAAGCAATGAGGGGACAGAATCTAAACTGATGTAGAAATGTTTGTGTAAATCACACATCTGTAAATATTGACAGAATATAACAAGCTATGGTGAGAAGTGAGAACCGAATTCTGTATTCCCCCATTATTGGCTTTGTCCAGGTTTTTTGTGCTAAGAGGTTGAGAACTACGGTGACAAGTGAGAACTGAATTCACTAAATGATAGCCATTTAAGTTTGTCTTTTTATCTTTCAGGAAACTGCTGATTTGGCATAGTGGTAAGTTTTTCTAACTGTAGTGCGCAGAGTTCTGGGTTCAAGACTTGGCAGTGAAATGCATCGTGGTAACATAACATTTTATTCTAGCAACTTTCCAAAATGTTTGTCTCCCCCACCCAAAAAAAAACTGAAATTGAAACTAAGTGCAAGAAGCTGTGCAAGATGCGTATGGCTTACACTACTGTCATTCTATTTATATATAGATATAGATATAGATATTGATATATATTGTGTGGGTGTGGAAGTAGACTTTTATGATGGAAATGTTCTGAATTGTACAGTTTTGTCATTATTGGTTCATGCATTTTGTTTCATTGTCTACTGGAAAAATGTTCAAACAATAAATTTAAAATGCGCTCTGTCTAAAAAGAGTTTTGTAGTAGAAATATAACTTAATAAAGTCAAGAAGGTGTATCAAAGAACACATGTATGTTTCTTGTTTTCTGTGCAAGGGGGCAATGATTTGAAAACAGCCTAAGGTAATCTTTATCTACCACTGCCTGGCCATGCATTTTCTTTGGATGTGGTGTGGGTTTCAATGCTGTTTCAATTAATGTGAGTTTCAGGGGCAGAGACGTTTTAATGCCAAGTCTATTTTAATTGTGAGACAGTATTGCTTTGTTTAGCAGATTTCTATTAGTGTTTGTGCATTGTGCAACAAAATGTAAAAATAAAATCCAAATAATCATTGTAGAAGTAAAGCAGTATGCACACATTAGTATTTATGGTAAATGGGGCGAAACAGACAGGTAATGGGACATTGGAATGGCTGCGGGGGGACTCTGGTGCCATATTTTGGTTATCTGTTCTTCAATTTGCGTCTGAAAGTTGGTATCCCACAATTCGACTGGAGTGGATGTGGTTACATAACTATGTATGTAAATTTGATGTTAATCAGCGTACATATTTGTACCTATTTTTCATAGGCCTTGTCCAGATTTTTGATGTTTCCAGGTTGAGAGGTATGTGTTACACTACATTTTCTTACACCTTCTACCTCCAAATGCTTCTTCTCTATCTGTTACCTTCCACTATTTAAATCCTGCTCTAACTCATTACATTAGGATGTACTACATATATTTTGCCTTGTATAACTGTCACAGATTACCATGAACATATCTCTTGTTTAATTCTTGCATATAATTTGAAAGTAATTATTTTTATTCTCTGTATTATTATTTCACGTTTTTTTATATGTATGTATCTTTTTTACTTGTATAACTGGAGCTTTTCTCCTCGTGCCTCTGCTGAAAGAGGGCTATTGCCCAATCGGACTCAGACAACAAATGTTTAAAATAAAATAAAATAAATAATAAATTGCTACACCCAGTGATTACAGTGTCTTATGTACAGAGAGAAACAAAGTTGTCAAGGTTTGTAAGCAGAAATGAGAGCAATGTGGAAGAAAGATACCCAGACAGTTCTAATAGCAGTAGGATCAACTGGTCTAATAAAAAAAAAAATTACAGTTGCATGCATGTAACACAATATGAATTACAGAATAAGGCAATTCTGGGCGTATTGCGGGTGCTGAGAATAGCACTCTTGGTTAATATCAAAGCGTGAAAAAATACTAATTTCATGAACTCTAATCATTCACTGACATAGGAATGGGGTTCATTCCCATCATGGTATTAGAAACTCAAAGACTTAGAGAAAGTAAACTATAAGAAATACAGGTTTAAAATATTTGTATAGTTTGGACCTGATTTTACTAAACAGAAATACAATTGATCTATTTCTGAAGAGAGAGAATAGGAAATCGCTTAAGCAACCCATAACTTTGTCAGGAGGTGAAATTAGTGAAATGAAAATGACTGGGACCCTCATTAATGTGCTAGCAGATAAAGAATATGAATGTGTAAGCAATGAGGGGACAGAATCTAAATTGATGTAGAAATGTTTGTGTAAATCACACATCTGTAAATATTGACAGAATATAACAAGCTACGGTGAGAAGTGAGAACCGAATTCTGTATTCCCCCATTATTGGCTTTGTCCAGGTTTTTTGTGCTAAGAGGTTGAGAACTACGGTGACAAGTGAGAACTGAATTCACTAAATGATAGCCATTTAAGTTTGTCTTCTTATCTTTCAGGAAACTGCTGATTTGGCATAGTGGTAAGTTTTTCTAACTGTAGTGCGCAGAGATCTGGGTTCAAGACTTGGCAGTGAAATGCATCGTGGTAACATAACATTTTATTCTAGCAACTTTCCAAAATGTTTGTCGCCCCCACCAAAAAAAAAAACTGAAATTGAAAATAAGTGCAAGAAGCTGTGCAAGATGCCTATGGCTTACACTACTGTCATTCTATTTATATATAGATATAGATATATATATCGATATAGATATAGATATATATTGTGTGGGTGTGGAAGTAGACTTTTACAATGGAAATGTTCTGAACTGGACAGTTTTGTCATTATTGGTTCATGCATTTTGTTTCACTGTCTACTGGAAAAATGTTCAAACAATAAATTTAAAATGCGCCCTGTCTAAAACGTGTGCTGTAGAAGGAATATAACTTAATAAAGTCAAGAAGGTGTATCAAAGAACACATGTATGTTTCTTGTTTTGTGTGCAAGGGGCCAATGATTTGAAAACAGCCCAAGGTAATCTTTATCTACCACTGCCTGG
Organism: Protopterus annectens; assembly: GCF_019279795.1. NCBI lineage: Eukaryota > Metazoa > Chordata > Ceratodontiformes > Protopteridae > Protopterus > Protopterus annectens. Next base: position 876,229,961 of record NC_056745.1, read on the forward strand.
CCATGTATTTTCTTTGGATGTGGTGTGGGTTTCAATGTTGTTTCAATTAATGTGAGTTTCAAGGGCAGAGAAATTTTAATGCCAAGTCTATTTTAATTGTGAGACAGTATTGCTTTGTTTAGCAGATTTCTATTAGTGTTTGTGCATTGTGCAACAAAATGTAAAAATAAAATCCAAATAATCATTGTAGAAGTAAAGCAGTATGCACACATTAGTATTTATGGTAAATGGGGCGAAACAGACAGGTAATGGGACATTGGAATGGCTGCGGGGGGACTCTGCTGCCATATTTTGGTTATCTGTTCTTCAGTTTGCGTTTGAAAGTTGGTATCCCACAATTCGACTGGAGTGGATGTGGTTACATAATTATGTATGCAAATTTAATGTTAATCAGCATACAGATTTGTACCTATTTTTCATGGGCCTTGTCCAGATTTTTGATGTTTCCAGGTTGAGAGGTATGTGTTACACTACATTTTCTTACAGCTTCTACCTCCAAATGCTTCTTCTCTATCTGTTACCTTCCACTATTTAAATCCTGCTCTAACTCATTACATTAGGCTATACTACAAATATTTTGCCTTGTATAAATGTCACAGATTACCATGAACGTATCTCTAGTTTAATTCTTGCATATAATTTGAAAGTAATTACTTTTATTCTCTGTATTATTATTTCACAGTTTTTTATATGTATGTATCTTTTTTACTTGTATAACTGGAGCTTTTCTCCTCATGCCTCTGCTGAAAGAGGGCTATTGCCCAATCGGACTCAGTCAACAAATGCTTAAAATAAAATAAAATAAATAATAAATTGCTACACCCAGTGATTACAGTGTCTTATGTACAGAGAGAAACAAAGTTGTCAAGGTTTTTAAGCAGAAATGAGAGCAATGTGGAAGAAAGATACCCAGACAGTTCTAATAGCAGTAGGATCAACTGGTCTAATAAAAAAAAAAATTACAGTTGCATGCATGTAACACAGTATGAATTACAGAAGGAGGCAATTCTGGGCGTTTTGCGGGTGCTGAGAAGAGCACTCTTGGTTAACATCAAAGCCTGAAAAAATACTAATTTCATGAACTCGAATCATTCACTGACCTAGGAATGAGGTTCATTCCCATCATGGTATTAGAAACTCAAAGACTTGGAGAAAGTAAACCATAAGAAATACAGGTTTAAAAT